>NC_069009.1:9850449-9861476 GCF_001194135.2 Octopus bimaculoides
TATATATATATATAGTGAAGTATATTGCCACTTAAGTGTGGCTGACCACTAGGGGTGGATGGTACTGTTGCTTTTAGCCCCAGGAGGACATCTCCTCCAGCTGGCTTATCGAGATATATATATATATATATATGCATCATCATCATCGTTTAATGTCCCTTTTCCATACATGCATGCATAGGTAGGACAGTTGACAGGAGCTGCATTGGTAGAATAACTTTGCAAGGCTACTGTGTGAATTTTGGCTGTGATTTTACTGCTGGATGCCTTCCTAACACCACCCACTCTGCACCATGAACACTGTTCTTCATGTGGCAGTTTGCACAGGTGAGGTTAGTGTGGTATAATTTTTACGGCTGGATTTCCTTCCAAGCACCAACTGCATTACAGTGTGAAGTTGATGCTTGTAACGTGCCACCAGCACTGGCAAGGTAACCAAGTAACTTGCAAGACAAGGAATTAGGGGAGGGATGGGCATTTGAGGAGGGGAACTTGTGTCAGTGGATGAGAGGTTAGAGTGTGACAAAATGACAGCGACAGAAGTTGGTGTCTTATCACAACAGATGGGTCATTAGAGGTGATCCAGTAGCAGATGATGAAAAGTTATAGTGTAATAGAGTAATAGAAAGGCAGAAATAGGTGTCTTCCTATAGAGGAGGTACATGGTTACCCAGTGAGAAAGAGAGAGAGGTACAAGAAAGAGATCAGAAACAAGTGTGCTGATGTAATGGAGATACTTGGTTACCTAGTCAGAGGTAAAAAAAAAAGGGAGAGAGAGAGAGAGAGAGAGAGAGTGACCAAGGGGAAGAGAGAAAGAGAGTAGGAAACAGCAAAAGTGTAAGAGTACTTATTGTTCCTGCGCATCTGCCACATACGGAAGCGACCTTATCTGATGACCTACCCAGGATTCCACTGCATCTCTTATGTGTCCATAGCTTACAGTTGGTGCAGCAAATTACATCTTACTCCTTTCTTACATATCGAGTAGGGCCATTTACCAACCAGAATGAGAGTCTTGTCTCCTTTCTTGCTTACAACAACTTTAATCTTAGCTAAGTTAACTTTAAGGCCTTTTGATTCCCGGCTTTGCTTCCAAATCTGCAACTTTTTCTCCAATTCTGCAACTTTTTCTCCCAATTCTGCTTCAGATTCTGCAATAAGAGCAAGATCATCATCATATAGTAGTTCCCATGGGTATCCCAGTTTTGAATTCCTCTGTTATGGCCTGGAGAACTATGATGTATAAGAGTGAGCTAAGAACTGATCCCAGTGTACTCCAACTGGTACATTAAATTCATCACTGTATTCAAGGCCAACTCACCTTACTGACATCATCGCTATATAAGGCTTGTACAACTCTAACAAGACACTCTTCTACTCCTAGCTTCCTTAGAGACCACCAAATAATAGAGCAGGGTACCCTGTTGAAGGCTTACTCCAGGTTGATAAAGGCTAAGTACAATGACTTTCTTTTGGTCAAATACTTTTCTTGCAACTGTCTTACTATGAAGATGGCATTTGCAGTACTTCTCTTTGGAACAAAACCAAACTGCATCTCATCTAGTTTAATTCTATCCCTAATTAGTCGAGATATAACTGTCTCAGAATCTTCATGACCTGGTCCAGCAGTTTGATACCTCTGTAGTTGTTTCTATCTAGGGCATCACTTTTACCCTTGTAACATCTGACTATAATACTGCTATACTAGTCTTTGGGGATGACACCTTCCTGAATAACCTCATTAACTATGCGAGTGACTAGGCTGTATCCAACACCACCTGATATTTTAATCATCTCGGCAGTGATATCTGATGGTCCAGGGGTTTTCCCAGTCTTCATTTTCTTAATTGCTTTATCTGTTATACTGCTATGAACTCTGATGGCTGGTCCCTCTATTGGTTTGATATTTGAAAGCCTCTCCCTCTCCCATTAATTTTCCACATTTAATAACCTTCCATAGTGGCACCTCCACACATCTTTCTTCTCTGAGTTACTAAGTGCAAGCGTACCATTGTCCATTTGCATACATTTCTCTATTCTCTCTGATACACTGCTTTGCAATCCTGAACACCTCATGCCTCTGATTCTCATGCTGTAGAACATTGGCAAACCTCTTTCTTATCTTCTGCTATTCCTTTTGTTACATAAACCTGTTGCCTTGCTTCCATTCTAGTTGTGATATAATTCTCTGTTTCCACCGTTTTTTAGTTTTCCAAGCCTGTCTCTTTGCTTTTATAGCACTGTCCACATCCTTGTTTCGCCACTATGTCACCCTTGGCCTAACTGGGGCTTTACACCAGCCACAGATTTGGTCAGTGGCCCCAGTAGTTTGTCCTACAAGAACTTCCAATTGTCCTCTTAGCTATATATTCCAACCTTCTCCTTCTCTCTATCATCAGAGGCATCAAACAATCTACCTTTCACTCTTCAGAATGAAAGGTAGATTGTTTGATGCTTGTGTACAAACAGCTATACTCCATGGTAGTGAGACATGGGCTTTGAATGCAGAGAACATGCATAGACGAGAGAGGAATGAAGGCAGTATTCTCTGCTGGATGAGCAGGATCAGTGTGCATCAATGACAAAACACAAACGTGTTGAGAGTAAAGTTGGGCATAAGTGGAACTAAATACAGCATACAAGAGAGGAAACTATGTTGGTGTGGACATGTGATGCTTATGAATGAAGACTTCTGTGTAAAGATGTGCCGGTCACTGAAAGTGGATGGTACCTGTGGATGAGGGAGACCCAGGGAGACATGGGATGAAGTGGTGAGGATCGATCTCAGGATGTTGGGGTTCATGGAAGAAATGACAATCACCATTGTCTGGTGATATGAGGTTCTTGAGAAGACCTGCCCATGTCAGTGAAACTGAATTCTAGAAGTGCTGTGTATCTTACCCACATGTAACAGTAAAAATTTCACAAGCCCTACCCCAAAAAACAAACTACATCTCCTCTCCCAAATTGCATCTTTTCTCTTCCTCACATTTCCTCTTCATACTCTATAATTATCTTCCACTACCCATTCCTGCCCTCATTGCCCTGCTATTGTTTTTAAATTACATTTCATTTTCTATTTGAAAATGAAGGAAGTGGGGATTGCTTAAATACCCACTAAGTTTAGCAGTGAAACACTATTGAAGAGACCAATTTACATATTAAACACATTCCTGGCAGCTAGTATGTAAACATCAATTGCTAGCAAGGGCACAGTATTTTGTTTTGCCACCATACTCTACTTCCAATTCTATTAAAGGTTTATGAGTGCTTCTGTTTTACCAGTGTGATTTTCTCCTTTTAAGCCCTTTACCATTCAGATGAATCTGTCAAATGTAATACTCATTTATTCACATTTTGAATTAATCATGCATTATCACATAGCTTTGAGGATTTCAATGATGTGATTGTTTATTTTAGAATGACATTGTTGGTTAGGTGTGAGAGGTTGGATGTGGCTGGTTTGAACATAAAGCAGAATATTTGGGCCTGATATGGTTGGTTTAAACTTATCTCTACAGATTTTCTATAGAATTTAGAGCCAGCCCTATATCAACTTTGTAGTCATTATTTTCTAGCAGTTGTAAATGTTTTTTTTATCCAGTATATCCAACCCTAGCTCATGCAGTATTATAGTATTGTTCATTCTGTTAGAAAATGTCTCTGTTGACAAAGAGTCTAGAAACTTTAGCCACTTCTGCATTGACCCCTTTTAACCACTTCTGCATTGACCACCCTCCTCATTCAAAATATCTTAATACCCTACCATACCATACCTTAAATGCATTCTGGCAATTAAAATGTTAGCTAAAATATACATGTACGACAAATTAAGAAAGTCTATTGAAGATGACACACTTTTTACATTTAAATCTACGTGTATAAGTATAAGGTATTAAGCTTTCAGTTTTTATGAAATTGCTTTCACTGTTAGAAAATGTGAAAAATACATGATTTTGCTGGAATATCTTTTATTGAAATTGGCAACATCAGTGTGAGGGATGAGCATGGTGCTGACTAAGTGTTTCAAGCAGGTCATCTGGGTGAGTTGGTCTTTCGCACACCAACCCCCATTCGACCCCTTAGTTATCATTGACCCCCTGTAATTCCTCGCCAACCCCTAGGGGGGTCCCTTGGACTCCCTTTGGTGTAAACAAATTTATACGCATTCATTTATGGTAAGACAGAAGAGTGACACTGTTAGAAGTTAGGAAGCTAAAGGAGGAAGATGGAAATACTATGAACAATTTAAGAACAAGAAAAGTGAAAGTTTTTTAGAAAATTCCTTTTTTTTGAGAAATTTCAAAAATCGTTTAAAGAATTGTATTAAAGAAAATGTTTTTAACTTCTCTTCCATTAATTTATTCAGTTACAGTGTTTCATCCTCCTCTTTTGCCCACCTGACCTGTCCTACAAACTGTATTAGCCTGTTATCTTACTATAGTATACCTTAACCATGTTACCTGAGATGCACCAGCACATTCCCCAGAAAGATATTGTACTCACATGCTAACTGTTTGTGTAGTTCAATGTAGAACTGACGCGAGCATGTCTCACGCCCAAGTGTGTATATCTCTGTGTCTTGTTTGTAATTGTTAACCTATCATATTACTATGGCATTACTTTTATTATGCCTACACAAACAGGATATTGTATTGAATACAGGTGTGCGATTGTATACATATATCATCACCATTTTATGTCCACATTCCATGCTGACATATGTCGGTAGAATGTTTCAATGTGATTGAATAGGTCAGAGGACCAGATCTTCCTACAATATTTCATTTTTTGTCATAGCTTCTATGGTTGGACGCTGTTCCTACTACAAATCATTTTACAGGTTAAGTACATTGTATTTTGTGGCGCCAATGCTGTATATAAATATATATATGAATATAATATATAATCTAACCCATGCCAGCATGGAAAAAGGGATGTTAAATGATGATAATATATATGTATGAGCAAAGTTTGATTTTTTTTACCTGTCTAGGAGGTCAGCAGTGCTGCGAATAAACTAACTTGGGTGAGATCACCTGTCTAATTCAAGTTAGTATAGAAAAGGAATGGAAAATGCTAATGAGGATATCTGTAACACATATCCTCAACAACCTTCCACAAGTTGCCAGGAATGTGTTTAGTATGTAAAATTGGTATATCCAATTGTGTTACACTGCTATATTCAGTAGCTATTTAAGCAATCTGTTCATGGATAGTTATTGGGCTGGATGTGGTACTGATGAAGAAGTAATAACTCCTGAAATATGCATATACACCCGTTGCCTATTTTTCTGTTTTTAACCACATTGTTTAAAGAGACGTATTCGTATATGAAACATTGTAACTTCCAGTGCTGGCTCTAATTTCTATAGAAAGTCTGTAGAAAACCTTTTTAAAAAGTGATTTGATTTGCACTGCTTACACAGTCACGGTATTGACTTTATAAGCCTTTGATTTACTTGGTAGTATATTATGACTGTAAAACAATCTGTACACACAAGTTGCCAGGAGTGTGTTTAATATATAAATCAGTCTGTCCAATAGTGTGACTCCACTAAATTTAGTGGCTACTTAAGCAATGTGTTTGTGGGTGGTTAGTGGATTGGATGGAATATTGAAGCAGGAGCAGTAACTCTTGAAATGTGCATATACACCCATTACCTATTTTTCTATCTTTGATAACATTTTTTTACATAGACAAATTCGTATATGAAATGTTGTAACTTTCAGTGCTGGCTCTAATTTCTGTCGAAAAAAATCCTTAAAAAGTGATATAATTGCACTGCTAACACATGAGGCACAGTATTTACTTATGACCTTTTAATATACTTGGTAGTATATTATGGTTGCATAATGAAATATGGTGTCCCGACCAGCAATTAATTAATCTCAATATATCCAATACTGACCAGTGTCCATTCTATTCTGCAGGCCTGAAGTATGACTGGAACCAAACAGATGACCATGTGACCATCACTGTGAAATTAGGAGATGAAGCTGAGTTCAGTGATCCAGAATTCTCACAGACTGGAGTCAAGATGAAGCTTCAAGGTAACTGTCATTCTCTTAGCTTTTCTTTATCTTTTACTTGTTTCTCTCATTAGACTGTAGCCATGCTGAGACACAGCCTCGAAGAATTTTTAGTTGAATGAATCAACCCCAGTACTTATTTTTTTAGAGCCTGGTACTTATTCCATCAGTTTCCTTTGCTGAACTGCTAAGTTACAGGTTTATAAATACACCAACACTGGTTGTCAAACAGTGGTAGACGACCACGCACGCACGCACGCACGTGACGGGCTTCTTTTAGTTTCCATCTACCAAATCCACCCTCAAGGCAATGACCGTCTGAGGCTATGGTAGAAGACACTTACTCAAGATACCATGCAAACTGGAAGAAACCTGTTGTGTATATATGTATATGTATCTATGTGTGTATGTGCATGTATGTGTTGCTGCCTTTTTGTCTTGATATGTGAAGTGACAGTCACTGTTAGGTAAGTGGTGTCCTTCATTTCCAATGTTTTGTGAAAATGTATCTGATGATGGCGTAATATTACCTTACTGGGTGACAGGAAGGGCATCTGGCTGTAGAAAATCTGACTCCACAAATTCTGTCTGACCAATGCAGTCTGTTTGTAACTACTGAGATTAACTTTTTGGGAAACACTCCTCAGTCCTTGCATTTCCCTTGCTGAGTCTTGGTATTTTCCTATTTTTACCTGTTCTTTAACCTCTAATGATGTTTGTCCAACGTTGTTGACAATGACCAGGACATCACATGGAAAAGATAGATCATGGTGTGTCCAGCTGTGGCCAATCAGTCCAATGCATGCTCGGGAGGCTTTGCTGCAGGTCAGACCCTAGTGGTCTGCTGGGAATGAAGTCAAAGAGTTGGCTCTGGACATGCACAATTCACATTTTCTTTGTGCTCTTATGATCCTATTCTGTTTGTAGGAGGTGGCACTTCTGTTGGTGCAGCTATACCAAGCAGAGCAATCCTGTGTTTGCATTTCCCAGGTGTTGAGGTTAATCTATAAAAGCTCTTCAGTGAGGCTTTGAAGTGCTTTTTCTGTCCACCCTGTGTATGCTTGCCCTTTTCCAATTTACCGTAAAACAGTCTCTTGTGAAGTCACGTGTCAGGAAATCCAACAAGGTGACCTGCCCACTTGAGTTGTGCTCTCCTCAGCAGTGTGTAAATGCTTGATATATCAGTCTAGGACCTTGTTTTGCCAGGTGATTTTCAACAGATTTCTCCAGCAGTTCATGTGGAAGCAGTTTAGCTTTTTGGCATGGCATTCATAAATTGTCCAAGTTTCACAGTATTCTACATTCATATCAGCAGACATAACCATATCTTTCATGATGCACCTATTTAACACCTTGCCTAGAATGATAATATCTGGTTCATCTTGCTTGAATCTCATGGTCAGTTTGTACAGTAAGATCCTACAAGACCTTAACCTGACCATTCTCTATCACAATCTCTAGTTCGTGTTGGTATCATTTCCTGCTAACTTCAGAACCTCTTTGAAATTGTAATGCTTTGGCTACACAATTGTGTCTGTCTGTGCCAAAGGACTGTATGTGCTTATTATTATTTATTAAATATTAGTGATAGAAACAGTATTAATACGAAAGTGTAATCATTATATCCAACTTAATATGGCTGCCTTGTTAGAACACTGAATACTATGTTCTTAGCCTTGAGAGATCCTCTGATATAAGCACTTGGTGCATAAAAGCACACACATGGATAGTAGCAGGTGAAATTTGTCCATCATAGTCACTGGAATTCCCATATCACATGATTTTATTCTATTGGGAAGCACCGGTCACTGCATGACAGTCAAATCTCACTGCTATGATATATAGAATTTCAGCATCTTTTCAGATGCTGAGGTTGCAAATAGCCAGCAGGCTTATTAAAAATTAATTAATGATGGAAGCAATATTAATACCAAAAGGTAATCTTTATATCCAATTTAACATGGATGCCTTGTTAAAACAGCAAATACTGTGTTATTAGCTATTGACCATGGAATAATTTTTCCCTCCATTTCTTCTTTAGTGTGTTTTGTATTTTTATTTTCATGTTTTTTTATTTGTCTCTTTGACCATTTCTGCTATGTTGTCATCTGAGGGCAGTGTATCAGTGTAGTTTGTTTCTCTTTTGTATTTTGTCACCTCCTTGTGTATAGGGAAAAGCGTTTTCTTTTTCTTGTGTTGCTTTATTACATGCAGTAATCTCTCACTTATTATTTTGGTTTGGCTCAGATTCGGTCTTATTCCTGGTTGGATTTACGTGGATTTATATTTCAAATTATAAGGGAATGTTTTTTTCTTGTTTTTCATCCTCTTGCTTTACAATCCTGGAATCAAACGGGCATGATGGGTCAATGATTAAGCTATTTCACTTTTCTTTATTTATAATTGTTTTGTCCGATCTTATTTTCTAACTTCTTGTCTGTTTGAATAGGAAAGTCCCACAAAATCTTACATTCCTTTGACTCCAGTACTCTTTCAACTCGGAGATTGTACCATGTTTCCAGCTTCAAATCCCCATTTCTGGCACAGTTCCCAGTGTAAAACATTTACAACCTGGTCATGCCTCCATTTCTTATATTCTTCCTGTGCCAATTTGGGATATTCTTCCACAATGTGTGCCACTGTCTCATTCCAAGTTTCACAGGCTCTACATTTTTATGATACATTCTCTCCATTTATATTTTTTCTCAAGTTGTTTGTTTTTATTGCTTGATCTTGGGCTGCTACAATTAGGCTCTCTGTTTCTTTTTTTAATTGCTCCTTTTTTAACCAAGCCTAGGATTTTGTTCCACTCATGTCTTCAATGGCTCTCCAAAATTAGCCATTCAGAGGTTTCTCGTCAATCTGTCTGATGTGCTCTCTTTATATTTCATTCTTGTCCTCTTTTCCCATTACAACTTCACCTGTTTTTTATTAACTGTCTTTCATAGTTTTTCTGTGTTGCTCTGTAAATACTCTACTAGAATTCTTCTTTACATTTGTACACATTTTTCTACTGCTCTTAAGCTTCTTCCACTCTGGTCTCTCCTCAAGTACAGTTGGTTGATATCAGCTTTTGGATGGTGGGCTCCATACATTATCAACAATTTTCTAGTTTTTCTGTCAAGTTTCTTTATATTGTTTTTGGTTCAGTCCATTATTCCAACTCCATATCTGATTAAGGGTAATTTATTGCTTCAATAAGATATTTTGAAATTAGCTTTGACTGCAATAATTTTTTACTCTCCTCGTGTACTCCCTTATTATTATTATTATTATTATTATTATTATTATTATTGTTATTATTATTATTATTATTATTATTACACCCAGTAATATTTGTTTTGCATTTTTGTGAAGAATTCACATATTTTTTCCGATTTTAAAAAAATGTTGGAATATGGCAGAATGATAATGATCGACAGAGTGCAGCATTACCAAACGCAGCCATGGCTGGAGTTAAAATTGATTTATTGTGAAAGAGAAATAGAGAATTTTATCTTGTTGCTCTGATGGCAGTAACAAGTGCAATGATACTAGCAGCAGCAGCAAAGACAGTGAAAACAAGAACAGTAGCGACAATGTGTGGAGCAGCAGCAGCACAAACAGCAGAGACAACAATAATAACTATATCAACAACAAGATAAAAAACAACAACAGCAACATGAACAACAAGATTGAAAACAACAGCAAAAAGAACAATGCAGTTATCAATGGTAACTGCAGTAGAACCTATGTAGAAAACAACAACAACAGCAGCAGCAGCAACAATAACATGAAAGTCCACAACAACGCTCTATCTTTTTCAAGGACAGTTCGCTTGTGGACTGTCCATTTGGTTGAAGAGTTGAAAAGTAAAGCACTCCAATATAAAAGCGACATTTTGAAACCAGGTGTTATGTGCCTTAGTGAGGCGGAATAAAAAACATCTGAACAACAAATCGTATACAAATGTGTTTCTTGCAATTTCCTACTCTGGCAGAGACTGAAAAATACCTTCAAGATGTGTGGCTCTCAGTGCTACACATATACAAAGGTAAACAGTATGGGATGGTAGCTGCAACAGTGAGCAAGAAACCAGAAGAACGGCAACTATAACTTGCATGTCCCAGACTTTTGTGATGATTCCTCATTATATGGGTAAAAGGTTGATTTGAGTTCAAGTCAAGAATATGCTGGCTCACCATGATCCAGTAAGAGTTTTAACCATTCTGGAGGAGTAATGGGAGATTGTGGAAATGAAATTCACCCCACAACTCAGTAGGACTGGAATTCTTATGGAATTCCAGTCCTACTAGTTTCTCCTGAGGAAATAAATTGCATTCCTGATTTTTTTCTGTTTCAGTGGATGTGAACAGATGTCTGTTTATAGAGAAGGTAAAAAAAACCAAGTGTTTTGTGTGTGGAAATATGAACCACCTCAAAGTCTTTTACTCTGTAGTGGAGAAAGCATGAAGCTTTCCACTGTTACTACCAACTCCTCAAGGTGTGGACACAGCTACTACCTCACATCTGCCTCTTTCCTCCAACTCAAGCCTCACAAAAGCAAAGACCTTATTGACATTGCACCAAAATGCCTTTGTCAGGGATAAGAGACAGACTGAATCTGAAGTATGCAGATTGGCCCAAATTGAAGGTCCTGAGACAGGACGGTGAAAGACGAAACCTGTCACAACACCAATTGAAAAATATGTCAACACTTTCATCACAAGAAAACCCAATTTTACAAACATATTCACAACAACAAAAAACACAAAAACAAAAAGAAAGACCTGAAAAATAAAATGACCAATAGTCATTCTTGGGTACAGACTTCCTTCATCAACTAAACTGTTGTTGAGAAGGGCAACATTGAAATGATTGAATTAATAACAAAAAACATTGGAAGAAGTGGGAAAGGTTTTGTAGAACTCCTCCCCCAAACTCCATTGGACAGGATGTTAATCCATACAGATATGGATACATATCTGGATTTGAAACAGATGCCCCCCCCCCCC
>NC_069009.1:9861519-9874333 GCF_001194135.2 Octopus bimaculoides
GGACCCCAAAAAAGACTGTGTCTATAGTAACCCTTGAAGACCAAGGTATGTAACTCTATTTTCTTTTCTCTAAGTTAAATGGCTACACTTAGAGTAGGTTGTGTAAAGGTTTGGGGCCTGGGTTCTGTTTGGAAGCAGGGTGACCTGCTCAACAATCTCAGGTTCCTTGATTTAGATGTGACCATCATTAGTTAGACAAGAATTTCTGGGAAGCATACTCTAGCATCCATTTTCAAAGACTCCGAAATATTCTCATTTTGTGATCTGTTGGGAGTAGGTGTCAGTGTAGCAGTGTTGTTCCAAAAATCTTTGGAAGGGCAATCTTCTTGGACCCAGATGGTAGGTGGGTGGTCCTAGATGTGAATGGCAGCAAAGGTGTTTCCTTTCGATTGGAGGCCATGTATGCCCCAACAGGGGTCAGAAGGCCAGATCTCTTCAGGCTTCTAGAAACATTTTTGGAAACATCTGCTTTAGTACTAGTGGGGGACTGGAATAGTATTTTGGACATGTGGAAGGACTGTATGGGTTTTGTACATAGAAGAAGTGGGTGTAAAAGCCTCGAAAACCTGCTTAGAAACTTCCAGCTGTCTGATAAGTATTGACTGGATTTCCCTGATATGCCAGTGGAGCAACCACAACGTCATCCAGATTGTATTTAGATAGAGTATTTGTTAGGTCAGCTGAGAGGGATAGCATAGGGTGTCAACAATTCAAATTGGTTGGCTACACAGACCACAAATTTGTGATCTACATAGTTGATTTAGATAGGACTCATAGACACAGGGACTTGGTTACTGGAAGCTGATCATGTCCCTTCCAGCGATCAAAGACTACAGGGACTGGATTAGCAAACTAGTTAAGTGGCAGTTGGCAGGGGCAGTTGTCAACAACCAGTGGTGGATTGCCATGAAGAGGGCAATTAGAACAGAATTGATATTGTTTAGCAAAGAGCAATAGAAAGAAATAGATTAGAGGGAGAACTAGTTAGCAAACTAGAAGGGGTGATCAGTAAAGGCATTGTGACTGATGTGTTAGCAGTGAGAATGGCTCCTGACCATTTCTCTGAGGCAAAGGATCATCAGGCAATAGAATCAGTTTTCCACTTTAGAAGATTAATGATTCCATATAGAAGATTAGTGGCAGGGAAGTGCAATGACATCCTCAGGGAAACTTTGGGCATTGATGAAAACAAACTGGCTAGTCTGTTCCAGAGGATGTTTTAGTCAGGGACCACTATGGATAATTTCCAGATGTCCCTGGCTTTGCGGTGCTACTAGTTTGAGATGAACTCTATAGGCACGGATGTGCTGTCAGATGGGCTTGTCCAAGGTGCACGCAGAATAATGAAACCATTCTGCATGCACTCATTCAGTGTCTGGGCATTGTAGGACAGATCCATCTAGTTACTGTCCGCTCTCACAAAATAAACTGGAGCAAGTAAGATTGAGAACTCTGAGAAGTAAAATGTGGGATGGATCCATCTGTCGGTCAAGTCCATAGTGATGGTTACCCTATTGCTCTCCTTCAGTCAGGCAGGCAAGGCAGTTTTCCTTTGCTGTGGCAAAAGAGGTTGTCTGGTGAACAAAGCTGAAAGGAATGAGGACAGAGACTTTCCTCTTTGGTAGAGCCTTCATTGACATTTTCAAGTTTTACTTGCAAAGGAAAGTGAGAGTGGGGAGCGGGAGTGCTCTCCTCCAGTGAATTTATTGAAAGGTGGGTAAAAGTTGCCAATATGGCAAGAGTGGATGGTACTGCTCTAAGTGTAGACCTGTGAGTCGGAGGAAAGGAGTTGGAGAGGGCAGTTGTCATTGGTTTTCAGGGTGATCTTGGATGGTGGGGTTCTCTGATTATCCCTTGAGGTCCTTCTGTATCAGGAAAACACCCATCACTATCACCATTTATTTTCTCTCTGTTACTGTCGTATACTATGTATACTTCCCTTCTTTTAATGTATACTGTGTATACTTTTTTGTTTTAATCATTCCATTGGCGTTAGGAAGGGCATCCAGCTGTAGAAACTCTGCCAAATCAGACTGGAGCCTGGTGTTGCCATCCGGTTTCACCAGTCCTCAGTCAAATCGTCCAACCCATGCTAGCATGGAAAGCGGACGTTAAACGATGATGATGATGATGATGATTATATGTAAACACCCACTTTGTATGTCGGTTTTTATATTGTCCCCCTCATCATTCACCCTGGTGGCAAATAAAAGAAATTATTAATATTATTATTATTATTATGATTAAAGCGGCAAGCTAGTAGAATCGTTAGCACACCAGGTGAAATGTCGAGCGGTATTTTGTCTGCACTATGTTCTGAGTTCAAATTTTGCCGAGGTTGACTTTGCCTTTTATCCTTTCAGGGTCTGTAAGATAAGTACCAGTTGAGCACTGGGGTTGATCTCCCCCCAAATTTCAGGCCTCGTGCCTATTGTAGAAAGGATTATTATTATTAACTCAGGTTTTGTTAGAACTCCTGGAGTATTGCATGCATAACGGGTTTGCTTCCTGCACCTGATGGCACCATGCTATATGTTTTTTCGGTTCTATTTCAAAACGGGGGCACCAGTTTTCATTTATGTCTTATGTAGTGTTTTTGGTACCGAAAGACTTTCAAACTTCGTATACTTATCTATTTTGTGTTATAGAACAGAAAAAAATTTTTGTATTCAAATTTATTTCATGTAAAAAATTGTCTTATTTCGATAATTTCTACTAATCACTGACGTCTATTCAGTTGAAAACAGTTAGCGCTGTAACGGTGTATATCGTATTAATCTCCTAACCCTAACCCTAACCAGACTGTTAACCCTAACCCTAACCCTAACTCTAGAATCCGAACTCTAAAATTGTTACACACATAGATACGTACAGCGTAATTTATTATATAAACAATATATGCGTATAAATTACGATTAAACTGGATGAAATATGTCACATATAATAACATTTTTATGACCGCCCAGCAGTAACTCTATTCAGCTGAATAGACGTCAGTGATTGGTTGAAATTACAGAAATATGACAACTTTAACATGGAATAACTTGCGATGTACGTTTTTTTGTTAAGAAGACTAAGAGTAAAAGATGTTTTATATGACACATTCTACCAGTGTCCCAAGTTTCAAAGTGTTTCGTTAGTGTTTCGTTAAGAAAATACTGGTGCCCCTGTTTTGAAATAGATCCGTTTTTTCAACTAATACTTTCCTGATTATTCTGGCCATGTCAAAGAGGCAGACCTTTTGTAACACCTCTACAGGGCACTCTATTCTGATTTCCTTTGTATTCCCCTCGATGCCTTCTGATACTGTCCCCAACAATAACAGGCACTATCTTCACCTCCTTCATTTCCCACTGCTGAGCTATTTTGTACAAAAGAGGATTGTATATCGTTTCGCCTTCCTTCTTGACTATTTGTGGGTCAAAGGGGCATGCAACATCAATTACATAGCATTTATTATTAATATTGACTCTGCTGCGATAGTGTGATGTTGTAGATTGAAGATACTGTGTGTACCGGGGATTTTGTACTGTCTGTCAAGTCAAGGCGGTGAGCTGGCAGAATTGTTAGCATGTTGGGCAAGATGCTTAGCAGCATTTCATCTGTCTTTACATTCCTGAGTTCAAGTTCTGCTGAGGTTTACTTTGCCTTTCATCCTTTTGGGGTTGATAAAATAAGTACGAGTTGAGTACTGGGAGAGGGGGTGGGTGATATAATCGACTTGCATCTGCCCCCAGAATTGCTGGCCTTATGCCAAAATTCAAAACCATCATTATTATTATTAAATTCTCAGCTCTTGATCTTACTTGCTCCAGTTAATTCTGTGAGAGTGGACAGCAACTACTTGTCAAAGGTCTCACAGGGTTTCTCAAGGTCTCTTTCTACAAATTAGATGTTAAATATCATGGAAGAGACTGAACATCCAAGTACCAATCACAAAATCCTTACTGTCTCAAATAGAGCAGGTTTTTTAAATTTTTTTGAGAAATTGTTGTTATAATTCTGCTTGACTGGCTCCCGTGTTGGTGGCACGTAAAAAGCACCATCCGAATGTGGTCGGTACCAGGTCCGCCTGACTGGCTCCCGTGCTGATAGCAGGTAAAAACCACCAATCGATTGTGGCTGATACCAGTACACTCTGACTGTCTCCTGTGCCAGTGGCGCGTAAAAAGCACCCACTACACTCTTGGAGTGGTTGGTGTTAGGAAGGGCATCCAGCTGTAGAAACTCTGCCAGATCAGATTGGAGCCTGGTGCAGCCACTGGCTCTCCAGACCTCAGTCAAACCATCCAACCCATGCCAACATGGAAAATAGACATTAAACGATGATGATGATTGACGTAACTCTTCACAATGGTAAGTAGTCAAGATGAAGAACGCGATTCGATTGTAATAGATATTTTATTAGTTGAATGATATTTCAACAGTAAGTCTGTTTTTGTCAAGTTCAAAATAAGAAGTGATAAAAATTCAAAATTACAGAAATTTAAATTTAAAGTATGAACGAGAGCAACCAGCGTCCATACGTTGATGGAATGACATCATCAGTCTTTAAGCTTGAATTTTATAACAGGCGAAAAGAAAAAGAAAAAGACAGAAAAAAGAAAGAAAAGGAAGAAGAATATTTAATCAAACAGTTTTGTATAAATTTGATGATATTCTCCTGTCATTTTATTCATTCCTCCAGGGCGTGATGTTAACCTGCAAACATATTTCTCCTCATGCATTTTGAGAAATGAAAGTGAAGCAGATTCAGAATATTTTCTGAGAATATTCTCTTTCAAGTCTTTTTCAAAATTGCAGCCATTTGATGTAAAATGTTTGGCAAGTTCTGTCGAACTACTGTTATTGTGCCTGACATCATATCTGTACCTGTTAAATCTTTTGTGTAATTGTTCTGTTGTACAACCAACGTAAATCAAGTTGTCTTTCATTGATTCTGCTGTGTACACCAAATGGGAATCTCTACATGTCCCACCTTCTGAATAAATCATAACATCTCTGTTATGATTCCTGATGGAATTCACTTGACTCATGCTGTTACACAATGAACAGGGCTTACCTCTCTTGTGGCTGTTTTTCAAGGTACAGCGTGCACCTACTCCAATGTTCGTTTTCTTGGAGTCAGAAATAGAGCACCAAAAGAAGCCAATGCAAAGGCAGAATAATATTTTCTTATGTTGTTCCTAAAATTAGATCCTTCGTGATTATTTATATCAAATAATTGCCTAAGATTACCAGGATTTTCTTGTAAAGCAGGAATTAATACTTTTCCATTGTGACAACAATTCAGGATCTCTCTTGAGAATCTTAGAGCTCCACAGTATCGACAAATAACATTGATATCAGCAATATGGAATCCTAAAGGTAGATCTTCATTTACAGCATTTCTTTGTTGTTGAACTCTGTTTCTCGTATTCTGTAAATAAGCCTCTCTCTCTCCTCAGGATTCATGGTATTTCTTCTCTCTTGATCTCTGTTTCTTCTATTCTGAAGATAAAGTTCTCTCTCCTCTTAGTTCATTTCTTACGTTTATTCTCAAATACGGTCACTGATTGCTTGCTTCTCTTCCGCTGGTAACCGTTGCCGTTATCTTCTCTGTCGCTCTCTTGCTGCCACTCTTTGTCGACTTATTCTTTCTTCCATTTTTAAGAATGGTTGAATCTGTAAGTGATATAAAAAGCAGCTCCCTTAGCATGACAAACACCGACGGTAGAAGTGTATTAATATAAAGAATGCTAAAGCAAATTATATGTAATCAGTTGTAACTCTAGCAAAATGAATTTCTTCAGGAATATAATGCAACGTTAGCTACACATGCTTCCATGACAAATCTTTACTTGTGGAAGTCTATGGTTGCATCCCATCATTTTTACTTTTCATAGGCTTGAAGCAAATTGTATCCAGATAAAAAAAAATGTTAAGTAAGTTTTTGTTTATTATTCAATATTCTCAATAATTATGATAAATTATTTCAGATGTATCATTTATATATCCAGTGAAAAACAAACAAAATCAACCTCAAAACTCACACCTCCCAGGGATGTGGAAGTGAGCAATGTGCAGTCTATGAACTGTCAAATTGAAAACAAAATTATATTGTATGAAAATGTATGATTATTTGTAGTATAACACAAAAATAATAAAAATTATTCGATAGTTAAATATGGTCACTTTTAATATATGCCACTGGCATCATTGAGGTAAGCAAAAAATTATCAACGACACCATTAGGAATTTCATAGCTTTTGTCCCATTAAATTAGATATTTTTTTATTGTTTTTGTATATGAAGTTCTAAAAGAAAAAAAAGTTATGAGTGTTTGTTTCTCAAATTTGAGGGTGATAATATAGTTCTATACTTTTTTATGGATTAAGTTCCATGAGGGGACTTTTCATATATGTCAGCGGTGTATGTCACCGGTGTCATTGGGGTAAGGAAAAAAATTATCAACGACAATTATAAAAGGCGGTGCTCCAGCATGGCCACAGTCAAATGACTGAAACAAGTAAAAGAGTAAAAGAGACACTGCAGATAATTTCATAGTTTTCGTCTCATTAAATTAAATATTTTTTATTGTTTTTGTATCTCAATTAAAAAATAAAATCCACAGACTCATAAATCTTTCATATTCATAATTTCATTGACAATTAATCTACATTTGTATTTTAATCAGTTGCCTGTTAATTGCTCTATTTTTCATTTTTCATTTGTCTCTCTTTTTACTAGGCTTGTTACTATATAGGTCATTGTATGATTTCTTCTGCAATTTATTAAAAGTTTTTTTTATCTTGAAAATATTCTTTATATTAGAATTAGTTTCTTAATTAATTTTAATTAAAAGATGAATTATTATATTATATTTTTTGCGCTTTGTTTTTTGTAATTTGTTTTAATATAATAATTATATATTAACACAAAACAAGCATTCAATTTTTTATAATAGATATTGCTTGCATGGTTTAATTTTAATGTTACTCATTATTGGTGGGGTAGAATTGAATCCTTGGGTCTGGGATTAATAAAAAGGACAATAATAATAATAGGGGGCAGGGTAATCAATTGGATGAAGAAGAAATGAAGAAAACATGAAGCTCAAGCTAAATAAAGAAGAAAAAAATGGACATATTATTAATTAGCATAACAGCATAGCCTGGAAAAAACATGGATTACATGGGAAAATGCGAGCAAGAGAAATAATATTCTTAAGCTTATAAACCTAGAAAAGTCCAGGACAAGTTATTACACTTGGACAAATTCAGGACAAGTTATTAAATCTGGTAAAGTACAGAAAAAGAATATTTTTTACTTAAAATATTGCAGCTAAGGATAAAATTTGAATATTAAAAATTATTTGATTTTAATTTGCAAAGTAATATTATAATTAAAAAAGGTACCATCATTTTGGTAAAATATTGACACACTAGAATACTTAAAAAATGAGAGCCAGAAGTACCAATATAGCTAAAGCTTTATGCAAAGTAGAATAGTACATATGGTAGGTAAATTCATTATGTAAAAAATAGGCATTGGGTCAAGACTAAAAATGTGAAGACTTGGCAATAACTCAAGCAAATTTTACTGTGAATTTGTTGGTATAGGTAGATTTTACTGTAATATATAACTAATTTTTGTATTATTCTATTTATTGTGCTAACTAATTCTGTACTATTATTTTTTATAACCTATTTTCAACTTTCTAATTATTAATAATTTAAAAAGAGATATTTTTTTAAAGTGCAGAAAATATTTTCATTGAGTTACTTTTTAATTTTAATAGAAGTAACAAGTAATAACAAATAAAAGAAATAACTTGTTTTAACAAAAGCTAATATTTTCAAAATCTAAGTATTTTGTTTGAAATGTTATCCTTAGCTGCAATGTTTTAAGTGAACATTTTCTTCTTCTGTACTTTACCAGATGTAATAACTTGTCCTGTACTTTTCCAGGCTTGTAAGCTTGCATTTTTCCATGTAATTATATATAGATAATATAGCGCCCTTTTCTTCTTTTCACAAAGCCAAGGGAAATAACTTGAATTTAATCCTGACTTATCTCCTTCAGCGTGACAAAGACCGACGGTACAAGCATATTAATATATAGATTATTATTATTATTTGATGAAAACTTTCAGCTTATTTTGCTGGCTTTGAAGGAAAGTATCAGATGCCCACAGCCTGCAGACTAAGGTGACACCTGTTTACTTCAAGAACCCTGCAGAGAACTCTTGCAGCTCTAAATAATGATGATTTTTGTAGGTGTTCTATCTTTATATTCGTTCCAGTTTTTTTGAGCCTTGTTTGAAGTTGAATGCTGATACTTTCAAGCACACTAATTACTTTTGGTATCATATTCATTTTCTTCATTGCACACAACCTGCCTATTTCCCACTTCAGTTCATCATAGTTGTTAATTTTTCTTCGATCCTGTTGTCACCAGGACATCATCATCATTATTATTATGCAGTAGTCTTATTTTTATTACGTGCTTTCACTGCTCTACCGAGCGCAACTCTGTGTGCCTTGAGTATGTGCTGTGGTTTGCTGTGATGCTCTTATTTTTACTGTATTGAAAGTGTTTTACATGGGATATGTGAGATGCCTAGTATGCTATTGTCTGTATGTTATATATACTTGTTAGTCCTGGTGTTTTTGTTATGAATACTATGATTCCTACTATGATAGGAATTGATTCTGTTTTTAGACTCCACTTTCGAGCTACCTCTATCTCCAGATTCTTTTTATTTTGAAAGTTTCTCCGTTTCTTTTTGAGAAACATTGTCATTTGTTGGTATTGATATATCAATTACAAAGCATTTTTTTTCTTGGTGATCTGCGACAACTATATCCGGCCTATTGGCCTTAATTTCTCTATCTGTGTGTATTGGCATATCCCAGAGTATGGTTGCTTTCTCATTTTCTGTGACCTTTTCTGGCATGTGCCTATACCATTTTTTTGTCTGTTGTTATTCCATAGTGTTGGCATAGTTTCCAGTGTATATAGGTACCAGCTCTGTCGTGAATATATTCCTTCTTAGCCAGGACTGGGCATCCAGAGACAATATGATTTATTGTTTCTTCTCCATCTCCCCATATTCAGCAGTTACTTGTATTTCTTTTCATCCCATGTTTTTTGGTAATTTCTGGTGGCGAGGCTTTGATCTTGTGCTGTAATTAAAAATCCTTCAGTCTCTGCTTAGAGTCCTGAGCTTCTCAGCCATTGTTGGGATTTTGCTTTGTCTATTTCTTTTCTGCTTAGTGTTTACCACAAAGCAGCTTTTCTTGCCATCGTTTAATCACAATCTTTTGCTGTTCCAGTTTTAGTTTGGATTTCAGTTGTTTTACAACTTTTATTGTTTCATCATCATCATCATCATTTATTTATTTATTTATTTATTCCAGATGGTACAGTGTGGGGTCTGACATTCAACAGTGAGATTGACTCCAACAATTGCAAGATGGAACTGGCCGACTCTTCTACTTCAATGGTTCTGACTGTGAGAAAGAAGGTTCACAGCCATTGGACCTCCCTGGAGGTTGGTCACTACTCTTCTCCATTTCATCATGTTTCTCATCAATGCTTGACCTCTCTTGCTATTACTGACCCTTCTCTGTTGTTGAACCTCCCCCCCCCCTGTCTGTCTTACTGTTGCTTACCTCTTCCTTCACCTCTGCAGTCATCGTCATTGTCATTTTAATGTCCACTTTTCAATGCTTTTCTTTGATTGGATGGAAATTGTTAAGACAGATTTTTTTTCCTGTGACCAGATGCCCTTCTTGATATCACCCCCCACCTGTTTCCATGTAAGCTAATATTTTCCATGACCAGATGTGTTTGCACTGAGGATTGGAAATAATCAGCTTCCATGACAGTGACACTTGTTTACGCCCATCATGCAAAGTCCAGGCAAGGAGACAGTAACACACACACACACACACACACACACACACACACACACACACACACAGAGGTGCAGGTGTGGTTGCATGGTATGAACTTTGCTTATCAGACACAAGGTTTCAGGTTCAGTCCTACTGTGTGGCACCTTGGGCAAGTGTTTTCTAACATAGTGCCAGGCTAATCAAAGACTTGTGAGTTGATTTGGTCTAACCAAAGACGTCCATTGTGTATATATACATGAGGTTCCGCTAGCTATGATATATATATCATCATCATCATCATTCGAAGTCCACCTTCCATGCTGGCATGAGTTGGATGGTTCGACCGGAGCTGATCAGGGAAGAGCCTGCACCAGGCTTCTGTCTGTTTTGGCAGTGTTTTTTACATGGCACAAGCACGGGCAAGGTCAGTTTTAACAAGGTTTTTACAGCTGGATGCCCTTCCAAATGCCAACCACTTTACAGTGTGGACTGGAACTTTTTACATGACATCAGCATTGGCAGGGTCACCGAGTAACTTGCAAGACAAAGATCTAATGAGAGGGGAGGGGGTATTGGAGGAGGAGATCTTGTGTCAGATGATGAAGTGTTTCGCTGTGGAGAAGGTACATGGTTACCTGGTCACGGGAATGGAGTAGATAAGATCCAGGCTACTTATGTTTCGTTGCGAGCAGAACCTCGGAAGTAGTAATTACCCAAACGAGGGGTAATTTGCTAGTTACTTGTTGGGCCGCATTTTTGATCAAATCTCCTGTGAGTTAAAATGAGATCTCTTGACAATAATGTAAACTTCATTTGATTAAGGTATCTTTGACCTGACAAGTAGCTAGCTGATTACCCCTCATTTGGGTAATTACTACTTCCAAGGGTCTGCTAGCAATGAAACATAAGTAGCCTGGATTTTATCTACTCCATTCCCTAATTTGGGATTTTTATTCACATACACAGCAACTCCAGCTGCTAACTGTAAACTACAAATAACTTTTTCCAGCTTATTGAACTTTGATATTGGAAAAACTTACCAACTTCTATGTCAATAAACCACTATTGTTCCTGAAAGTTGTTTCTTGTACCTTGCGGGGACTGTTGGAAGCTTACTAACTTTGATCCTCTCTCTCTTACACACACACAGCTGATGCCAGTGTCGCATAACTGGCACCTGTGCTGGTGGCACATAAAAAGTACCCTTTGAACTTTGGACCTCATGGAGGTAATGACAAGTGGCCGAGACCTTTGGCAATATACTGTGCTTGAGAAGACCTGTTAAGCCAAGTGAGATTGTAGTTGTGACCAATGCCAGTGTTTCGAAACTGGCACGTAAAAAGCACCCACTACACTCTTGGAGTGATTGGTGTTAGGAAGGGCATCCAACTGTGGAAACCAGGCCAAATCAGACTGGAGCCTGGTGCAGCTCTCCAGCTCACCAGTTTTGAGTCAAACTGTCCAACACATGCCAGCATGAGAAATGGACATTAAATGATGATGATGTGTGTGTGTGTGTGTGTTTATCCTCCACTACACAGCCATACCTCCACCTATCTGTTTCCAAATTCCATTCGAAAAGTTTGATCAACTTGTGGCTGTGGTACAAGACACTGGCCAAAGGTGCTGTACTGTGGAATTGAACCTGGGACCACATGGTTACAAAGCAGACTTCTTCACTCTATGGTCTTCTCCCATTTCTGTTTATTGCTGTCCTTCCTCCCACTTTAATGAATCATCTCAACCCTTTTCTCTGTCCCCTTGCAGGCTGACATTGGTGATGACCACAATCAGGCAGCTGGCTCAATGGACAATGTCATGACCGATAATGTTCTAGAACAGTTGGTCAGTAACGAGAATGACAACAGCTGGAATGACTCGGGTAAGTTGTGTGTATGGCTCTCCTGCACATGTACACACATTGATGTATACACACATACACATATACACACATGCATGCATGCATAGATATATGCTTGCATACACACGTGTACACACACACCACTTGCAGACACTCAGACAAAGAAATATACACATGCACGCGCACACACACACACACACACACACACATACAAGTATGTACATATGTGCCCCATATGTATATACACACACACGCAAACATAGATGTGAATATACATAAACACATGCATATAGATGTATACACACATGCACATAGACATCTACACACACAGACATATGTTTATATACACAAACACACACATACAGACGTTTATACACATGTACACAGGCATCTTTACACACACACACACACACACAGATAAATATATACATAGATGTATACACATGTGTACACATATATCGACACACATACAAATGTGTATATATATAAAAACACACATATAGATGTATACATACACATACACAGATATGTACATACACATACACACATAGGCATGAACACTTACACAGATGTGTGCACACACACATAGAGGTATACACGCACCCCCACACATGTACACCTAGATGCATACATAGATGCATACGCATTCTTATCCCATCATTTGCATTTAGCAAACTCCTCTCTGTTGAACACATCTATATTATAATCGTCACTAATTAGTGTGCCTATAATTAATTAATTTCAGCCTGACAAAGCTTTAGATACTTCAACAAATTTATTAATTGTTGTTTAAATATAATAACAGCATGTTTTATAGGATATCAGTGACACATTATAGGATATCAGTGACACATTCAATAGGATATCAGTGACACATTCAATATCTCTAAACTGAACTAGTGATAGTTGTAAGTGTGGTTGTGTGGTAAGAAGTTTGCTTCCAAACCACAGGGTTCTAGGTTCCATCTCACTGTGTCTTCTACTACAGCCTTGGGCCAACCAAAGCCTTGTGAGAGAATTTGGTAAACAGAAACTGAAAGAAGCCTGTTATATATATATATATATATATATA
>NC_069009.1:9874343-9880058 GCF_001194135.2 Octopus bimaculoides
ATATACACACACACACACACACACACACTTTTATCTATTTTTCTTTTACTGGTTTTGGTTATTAGACTGTGGCACTGCCATGAACATTTTTTAGTCTCAAAGCCTGGTACTTATTGTATCAGTATCTTTTTGCTGAACTGCTAAGTTACGGGCATATAAACAAACCAACACCAGTTGTCAAGCAGTGGTGGTGGACATGGACAGGCTTCTTTCCATCCACCAAATCCACTCGCTAGGCTTTGATCATCTGGAGGCTATAATAGTAAATATTTACCCTAGGTGCCATGCAGTGGTACTGAACTTGGAGCCATGTGGTTGGGAAGCCAACTTATTAGCCTATTATTAATCATATAATTGTATTTTAATTGTCACTTCTTTTTGTGTACCTCTAATTGTTGTATTATTTTTGTTGTTGTTTCAGGCACTGAAATGTATCCCTTAGAGTCCTGTTACCAGTTGCAGCACACAAAACATGACTGGATAGAAAAGGTGAAGAGCTTGTATTATACTTGAGTTCTGTCCTTATCGTCATCACTCTCACTATCTTCACAATTGTAGCTTTCAGCATTTACATCATCACTAGCACCATCATCATCACTATCATCATGTTCATCGTAATTGCTGTTATTATTATTCCAGGTTCCTTAGGCAGCGAGCTAGCAGAATTATTAACATGCCGGACAAAATGCATCATGGCATTTCTTTAGTCTTTGGAAGTCCGAGTTCAAATTCCACTGAGGTTGACTTTGCTTATCATCCTTCCAGTGTCGATAAAATAAGTACCTGTTTGACACTGAGGTCAGCGTAATCGACTTGCATCTCCCCCAAACTTACTGGCCTTATGCCAAAATTTGAAGCCATTATTATTTATTAATATAAGGCTGTGAGCTGGCATAACTGTTATCACACAAGGCAAAATGCTTTGTGGCATTTCATCCATCTTTATATTCTGAGTTCAAATTCTGTTGAGATCTTCTTTGCCTTTCATCCTTTCGAGGTCAATAAAATAAGTACCAGTCAAGCACTGGAGGTTGATGTAATTGACTTACACCTTTCCCCCAAAAGTGCTGGCCTTGTGCCAAAATTTGAAATCATTATTAAAAGATAGCAAATGGTGGTGAGCCGGCAGAATTGTTAGTATGCTAGGCAAAATGCTTAGCAGCATTTCATTTGTTTTTATGTTCCGAGTTCAGATTCTGCCGAGGTCAACTTTGCTTTTTATTCTTTCAGGGTTGATAAAATAAATACTAGTTGATTACCTGGTTCAATATATTTGACTTAACCCCTCCTCTGAACTTGCTGGTTTTGTGCCAAAATTTGAAATCATCATTATTCTCAGTTTCACCATCATCATTACCGTTTTCATGGCAATTGTCATTATTATCCACATCATTTTCCCTTTTACTGCGGAAATCAGATATATCAACTCCACATTTTCATTTACCCTTAACTTCAGAAAGCAGTTATACCAATCTGTCTTAATTTGAAGAATGTCATATTTGGAACAATTTTGTTGAGATATGTCAAGTTTATTGAGGCAATATGACTTAGATTTTTTGGTAGATATTTAACATCATTTCTAGAATAACCATGAAATTGAATTTCACAGTTTAAAGGCTAAAAACTTCCCATCAAAATTTCATCTTAATTTAAGTTCCACACACTAACTCACTTAATAAACCACAAAGATATTTTATGGAAGCATGTCATGTTTGGAGCTATTTTCTGTTGAGATATTTCAAGTTCATTGATGCAACACAACTTGCAGAAAATACCAATTCTATTTTTCTGGGCATATATTTAACATCATGACTGGAATAACCATGAAATTTAATTTCACCATAAGGCAGTAATTTCTAAAGTGAGGGAGATTTAGCTGCTATTTCTAACTACATTGTTTAATGCAATTAATCTTTTATTACAGAATCAGATATATTCACTTCAAATTTCATTTACCCTTGACTGTAGAAAGCAGTTTTATCTATCAATCTATCTTTTGTTGAAGAATGTCATGTTCGGAACTATTTTCTAAAGAGAAATGTCAAGTTTATTGAGGTCATGTGATTTAGAGAAAATAGCAGAAGTACTTTTTGGTAGATGTTTAACATCATTGCTGCAATAACCATGAAAGAGTTAAGGCAGCAAGCTAGCACTGTTGTTAGTGCAATGAGCAAAATGCTCAGCAGCATTTCTTCAGGCTCTTAAACATTCTGAGTTCAAATTCCACCAAGGTTGACTTTACCTTTCATCCACTTTGGGTCAATGAAATAAGTACCAGCTGAGCACTGGGTTTGATGTAATCAACTCACTCCCCTCACTGCTGACTTGTGTTGAAATTTGAAACTATTATTATCCATGCTATTATAATTAGTTGGCCTGAGGCGGTGAGCTGGCAGAATCGTTAACACACTGGGCGAAATACTTAGTGGCATTTTGTCCATCTTTACGTTCTGATTTCAAATTCTGGCAAGGTCGACTTTGCCTTTCATCCTTTCAGGGTTGATAAAATAAGTACCAGTTGAATACTAATGTCAATGTAATCAACTTAGCCCTAAAATTGCTGGCCTTGTGCTAAAATTTGAAACATTTAGTGGAATTTGAACTCAGAATGTAAAGACGGGTAAACTGCCATGCAAGATGCTTAGTGATATTTCATCTGTCTTTACAGTCTGAGTGAAAATCTCTTGAAATCAACTTTGCCTTTCATCCTTTTGGGTTGATAAAATCAGTACCATTCAAGTCCTGGGGTTCATGTAATTAACTTCTCCTTTCCCTCAAAAACTGGTGACCCTGTGCCAAAAATCTGAAACTATTGATATTCATATCAATTTGAAAGTTTGACACAGGGCCTGCAATTTCAGAGGAGGATTAAGTTGATTATATCGACCCCTGTACTCAACTGGTACTTATTTTATTGACCCCAAATGAATGAATAACAAAGTTGACCTTGACAGAGTTTGAACTCAGAATGTAAGGATGGATGAAATACCCCTAAGCATTTCACCCAGCGCGCTAACAATTCAGCCAGTTCACTTCCTTACTATCACTATCGTTGTCATAGCAACTATTACCATTATCACCATCTTCACAATCCATTGTTAGAAATCACATCCTTACTATCATCGCTATCATCTCCACCATCACCAACACCACTATCATTATTGCCATCATCATCATTACCAACACTCCTACCAACATCATCACTACCATCAGCTACCACACCACGACCATTGTCACTGCTGCCACTACAACCATCACCATACTTGAATGCTACAACATCCCCACAACCAACACCACCCTCTTCTAACTCAACCCCACCTCTATTTCAGAATGAGACATTTATAATCCACATCTATGTACGCAAGACCATCGTAGATGGTGTGAAGGTTTTCTTCAACCAGCGACTTGTTACTGTCCGCTTCCAGACTAGGTAATTATATTGTATCCCTTCTCACTTTATTCAACCCTTTAGCATTTAACCCAGCCATATCTGGCTCATATATTCTCTCTCTTTTATGTTAAAAATAACCAATCACATCATTGAAATCACAAAACTGTAACATATTGCATGATGAATTCAAAACAATATGAATAAGCATTACATTTGACAGAGCAATCTGAATGCTAAAGGGTTAAATCTATTAATTTATTCACTTTTAAAACCTCGCAACTCACATTATATTTTTGTATTTTTGCAATATTACAAGTACTTTCACATTTTATAGCGATCTTCATGAAAGTACTTGTAATATGTAATATTAAGGCTGCAAGCTGGCAGGATCATTAGCATGTTGGACAAAATGCTAAGCAACATTTTGTCATCTTTACATTCTGAGTTCAAATTTTATCAAAGTTGATTTTGCCTTTCATCGGTGCTGATTTTGCTTTTACCAGTGCTGGTACCACATAAAAGGCACTTGTGCTGGGGCCACGTAATAAGCATGAGGTACACTGTGGAGTGATTGGTATTAGGAAGGGCATCCAGCCATAGAAACCATGCCAAATCAGACAAAGGAGACTGGTGCAGCCCCTGGCCTTAATCAGCTCTGGTCAAACTGTCCAACCCATGCCAGCGTGGAAAATGGAGCTTAAATGATGATGGTGGTGATGAGGATGATAATAATGATACTTTCCGGGTCAATAAAAGAAGTACATGTTACACACTGGGATTAATTTAAAAGACATACTCCCTTCCACAAAATTGCTGGCATTGTACCAAATTTTCAAACCAATATGTAGTATTCTATAATTATAAAAATGCAAAAATAAAATGTGAAAATTTGATTATGCTGGAATCTGATTGATTTATGTATTTGCTTGTACACAATTCTGTGAACAAATATATATATATATATATATACCACCTGTCCTCGTCTGTTGTTATTATTTGTATATTCTCCCATATATATATATATATATATATATATACAGGGTTGGCCAAAAGTCACCTGACAGTAAATCAAAACCATTTAATTCTAAGATTTATTTATGTTTAACAACTGAATGAATTTCATAAAAGCATCTAAATATGAACAACATGGCATGATCAACCTGGGTGCCATTTGCATGGCACTGTCAATGACCACGACTACAATGCATGGGTGCCGTTTACATGGCACCGGCAATGACCATTACTCTGATGCATGGGTGTCATTTACATAGCACTGGTCCAACCCATGCTAGCATGGAAAGCGGACGTTAAACGATGATGATGATGGCAGCAACCATGGCTACGATTCACAGGTGCCATGTAAATGGCACCTGTGACAACTATGACTACGATGCACAGGTGCTATTTACGTGACACCAGCATGGCCACAACTACAATTTCACTTGGTCAAGCACTTCTGCATGTTACAGAACTCCAAAGTTGTATGTAGATATTACATTTGTGTGAGGTTTGGATAAGAGTTGAAAGATACTGGGAAATAGTTCTTGCAGAGTAATTATGTATGTAAACAGGAGATGGAAAAAAATTTTTGGTTGTTATTTATTCCCCATGACACATGTTTCATTTGCTAATAGGAGTTACAAAATTGTACATTTAGAAGAAACATATAAAATATCTCCTAATAGAAATTCTTCAGAGAATCAAATGACAATTTTATTTGTATTACTTGATACTCTGTCTGAAGAATTTCTAATAGGAGAAATCTTACATGTTTTTTACTACATGTATAATTTTATAATTCCTATTAGCAAATGAAACATGTGTAATGGTGAATAAATAATACCAAAATTTGTTTCCAATCACCTGCTTTGAAATATATATATATATATATATATATATATATATATAGTGGGGCCTCAGGTCAGTGAGTAGGTGGTGGTGTGCAATAATGCCATCAAGAAGAAGGCCATAAAACAGTGTGCACTCTCTCCTGATAACCCCATAGCCTACTGGTGTCCAGTATGTGGAGCTTTCAACTGAGACTGCTGTGTCTGCAATTTGTTTGCAAATAAAATATATTATTTAAATCCATGTGGTGAAGAAGCAAACTTCTTAAATGTTCAGCCTTGGCTGCATCTATTCCAAAACCAATATACATCTAGTAATGTTTGTCTGTTGCTGTTGATAATAACCAAGGACATTACATGGGAAAAGATGGGTCACAGTGCGTCTGGCTGTGGCCGATCAGTCCAATGCATTCTTGGAAAGTTTTGCTGCAGGTTGGGCATTGGTGGTCTGTTGGAAACGAGAGCAAGGAGTTGGCT
>NC_069009.1:9880068-9882315 GCF_001194135.2 Octopus bimaculoides
GGTGGTCTGTTGGAAACGAGAGCAAGGAGTTGGCTCTGGACTTGCACAGCTCACATTTTCTTTGTGCTCCTGCAATCCTGTTTTGTTCAAAGGCGGTGGCATCTCTATTAGTGCAGTTATGTCAGACAGGGTGGTCCTGGGCTTGTATTTTCAATGTGTAGGAGGTTGAGGTAAAAGCACTTCAGTGAAGCTTTTAGTGTCTTTGAAATGCTTTTACTGCTGCTCAACTTGTGTGCATTTGCCTTCTGCTAGTTTGCTGTAAAACAGTCTCTAGAGGAGTTGCATGTCAGACATTTGAACAAGGTGGTCTGCCCACTGCTATCCTCATCAGAGTGTAAATAATACTTGACAGATCAGCTCAAAAGAGGACCTCTGTGTCTGGGACCTTGTCTTGCCAGGTCATTTTCAACAGCTTTCTCAATTCATATAGTAATGGGTATATAATACATAATATATGTATATATCATAGCTGATATCAGTACCACCTATCTGGCACCTGTGCCGGTAGCACATAAAAAGCACCATTCAAGTGTGGTCGATACCAGTCCTGCTTGACTGGCTCCCATGCCACTGGCACGTAAAAAGCACCAATCGAGTGGGGTTGATGCCTGTGTCAGTGGCACGTAAAAATCACTCACTGAACTCTCGGAGTGGTTGGCATTAGGAAGGGCATCCAGCTGTAGAAACCTTGCGAGATCAGATTGGTACCTGGTGTAGCCGCCCGGATTGCCTGTCCTCAGACAAACATACAACCCCTGCCAGCATGGAAAGCAGACGTTAATGATGACGATGACGTGTGTGTGTGTGTGTGTGTGCATGTATGTGTGTATATATATATATATATATATCTACTATATATTTGTGAATAGGGCAGATGTCTCACAAACAGTTTATGCAGGCAAAAGTGTTAGTAAATGTGGTCGGATTGAGCTGAACATTTGCACACCTATGTTAAATGTGCTGGGAAGTTTGCATGGCAACTTTCAGTTTGCTCAATTGAAAGGCATGGCCTCTATGGCAAAATTCCTCATCTTTTAAAATGTGGCCCGCATAGACCCAAACGAAATTGGGTTATAATACCGAAACAAGTAAAACAACGGAAAACTATGCCATTTTAGTCCTGAGCAAGGCTGGGTATCTCTGTAAGTCTACTATATATTTGTGAAAAGGGCGGACGTTGTCACACAAGCAGTTGTGCAGGCAAAATGTTAATAAATGTGGTGGAATTGAGCTGAAAATTTGCACACCTATGTTGAAAGTGCTGGGGAGTTTGCATAGCAACTCTGAGTTTGCATAGCAACTCTGAGTTTGCATAGCAACTCTGAGTTTGCTCAATTCAAAGGTGTGGCCTCTATGGCAAAATTCCTCATCTTTAAATAAAATGGACTTTGACACGTGTTTTAGTTCCTCTCTTTCGGCTATCAGCCTTTCTTCCTCAATCTCTCCCTTTCCTCCCTTCCCTTCACTCTGTCTCTATAATGACATCTTATAGCTTCCACTCTCCTTCTTTCCCTCTCCGTCTTCGCTGTTTCTCTGTCACTCTTTCTCCCCCACCTCTCTCTCTCTGTATGTCTGTTTATAGAGAGAAATCGATGACAACTGCCCGTTTTCCTCCCAGTGGCAATTAATGCCCTAGTAATAACAGCCAAATCAAGTGTATTAAAATATAGATATGTACATACATACTTAAAAACATACGTACATATATACATACATAATAAGAACAAAACTGGTGACCATCTGTGTTTAATGGAGAGGAATAAAATAGTAAATAATTATATTGCATTGAAAATACATTTCACTCTCTTGAAGCTTAAATATTCCCGCCACAGGGCTTTTAAAATGGTGAATTATTATCGCCCACCACCACCACCACTGCACCATCATGATAACAGATATTATTAGTCAGAATATTTATTGTGTTAATCTATTATATATATTTCTGAAAAGGCGGATGTTGTCTCATGTGCAGTTGTGCAGGCAAAAGTGTTAGTAAACGTGGTCGGATTGAGCTGAAAATTTGCACACCTATGGGAAACGTCCTGGTGAGTTTGCTCCATTGAAAGGCATGGTTGCTAGGGCAAAATTCATTGTCTTTAATTGGACTTTGACAAAGTGTTTGTTGTTTCTCCCTTTCGGCGATCACCCTTTCTTCCTCGATCTCTCCCTTTCCTCCCTTCCCTCCACTTTCTCTCTATAACAGCATTTGACAGCTTCCACTGTCTCTCTTTCCCTCTCCGTCTTCAC
>NC_069009.1:9883049-9884460 GCF_001194135.2 Octopus bimaculoides
ATATATATATATATATAAATACATATATATATAATGTATATACATATACATAATATAATGTGTATATATGTGTGTATATATATATAAAGTGTAGATATCTATATATATATGTGCATGTGTATATATAATGTGTGCATATGTGGTTGGATTGAGCTGAAAATTTGCACACCTATGTTAAAAGTTCATGGTGAGTTTGCTCAGTTGAAAGGCATCGCCTCTAGGGCAAAATTCCTCATCTTTTAAAATGTTGTCCACGTTGACCCGGATGAAATTGGGTTATAATATTGAAACCAGTAAAACAAGAATAAACTATTTTAATCCTAAGCAAGGCCAGGTTACTCTGCTAGTCTGTTATATATTTGTGAAAAGGGTGGATGTTGTCTCACATGCAGTTGTGCAGGCAAAAATGTTAGTAAATGTGGTCAGATTGAGCTGAAAATTCACACGCCTGTGGGAAACGTTGTGGCGAGTGCATGGCAAATTTCAGTTTGCTCTATTGGAAGGTGTGGCTGCTAGGGCAAAATTCATCATCTTTAAACGGACTTTGACAAGTGTTTGTCATTTCTCCCTTTCGGCGATCACCCTTTCTTCCTCGATCTCTCCCTTTCCTCCCTTCCCTCCACTTTCTCTCTATAACAATGTTTGACAGCTTCCACTCTCTTTCCCTCTCCATCTTCACCATCTCTCTGTCGCTCTTTCTCCCACCGCCTCTCTCTATGTCTGTCTGTATCTATAGGGAGAAAGTGTTGATAGCCGCAACTGTGTTTAATGGAGAGGAATAAAATAGCAAATAATGATATTGTGTTGAAAACACATTTTACTGACTTCAAGTTTGAATATTCCTGCCACAAGGCTTTTAGAATGGTGAATTATTATCGCCCACCAAATGTGTATACATATATAAATAATGTGTGTGTGTATATATATATATGCATATATATATTTAATGCATATGTATATATATAATGTGTGCATATGTGGTCAGATTGAGCTCAAAATTTCCACACTTATGTTAAAAGTGCTGGGGAGTTTCCATGGCAACTTTGAGTTTGCTCAATTCAAAGGTGTGGCCTCTAAGGCAAAATTCCTCATCTTTTAAAATGTGGCCCGAGTAGACCTGAATGAAATCAGGTTATGATACTAGTATATATATATATATATCGATAGCTTCCGCTATCTGGGCGACCAAGTTAGTAGTGGGGGTGGGTGCGCTGAAAGTGTAGCTGCTAGAATAAGAATAGCCTGGGCAAAGTTTAGAGAGCTCTTACCCCTGCTGGCGACAAAGGGACTCTCACTCAGAGTAAAAGGCAGACTGTATGATGCATGCGTATGAACAGCCATGCTACATGGCAGTGAAACATGGGCTGTAACTGCTGAGGACATACGTAAGCTCGCAAGGAATGCAGCCAGT
>NC_069009.1:9885288-9887747 GCF_001194135.2 Octopus bimaculoides
ATATATATGAGGTTTGATCAAAAAGAATTAGGACTGTTGCTGCAGTAACAGTGCTAAAGAACGCAGAGTGAAGCTTCTTGGCTCAGGTTGACCTTAAACTCTGTTGTGCATGCACACTAAGTCATAACAATCTCGCTCACTCATGTTGTTTACGCCAGTGCTCAGAAGTACAGTTTGTAGTGTGTGGTTGTCTCACCACAGCACAGAGGTTCCATCAGTGATGACCATGGCAGAGATATGTGGCTGTGTGCATGGAAAGAGACACAACGTGAAGCTTATCACAGCCAAGAATCTTTCCGAAAATCAAGTCCTGCTTGAAAGGAACAAGATTTCAAGAATTTGAAGAAATCCAAGAAACTTTTAAGAGGCAGCTGCTCACTATCCCAAAAAGGTTCTAGGAATGCTTCCTCCAATGAAAATGCTGGATAAAGTGTATGGCTTCAGAAGGGAACTACTTTGAAGCAGATTAAATGCTGAATTGATGTGTTGTAGTTTTCTTGTTATAGCACCAGTCTTGATGCATTTTGATTAGACCTCATTGCTTAATATTTATCCAGTTGTTGTTGTTATTTAACCCTAAGTTAGTATTGGTTTTACATGATCTGTAATCAATGTGTCTGATATTTCAACCTTGGTTTTTGTTTTTTTTTTCTGTTTCCAGTGATCCAAAATTCCTCGACCTCCACCAAGGAACCACAGAATCAACAGTGTTCTGTTGGAAAATTAATGTGAAGTAAGTATTGCAGATATTGCTGTGGTTGTTGTTGATTTAGTTAAAAGGTAAAGTGGTGTGTCTTGTCTCAGGCATACAGCTGAGGTTGATAGAAGGGACAAGTAGAATAATGTGTCTAATCTAAGATTTACAGCTGTGGCAGATTAGACATGAATTCTATTTAACAACCTCATATTTTCTAACATAGTTGGTGTCTTTCTGTTTCTCCACAACAATGTTGGTGCATTCATTGTACTTTATCACATTATAATTGATAACAACATTTGTGAATGTGTCAGAGTGACTATGATCAGTGCTGGATTAACCATTAAGCAAAATAAGCATCTGTTTAGGTCATCAAATGAAGATTTATCATAGAAATAGTAAATGGCTTATGACACAAAAGAAATCAGAGTAAATAATATTTGGGATGCCTTATCTTTACTAAGTATAGAAGCAAATGTGTTATGTAAGATTAATTTTGGAAGATCTGATCAAAATAGAGTGGTGTGCCTTGTCTAAGATTTGGGCTGAGTAGAATGGTGTGTCTTGCCTAAGGTTTACCACTGAGGTTGACTGAGGGGATGAGTAGAATGGTGTGTCTTGCCTAAGATTTACAGCGGTACAAAGACTTTACAATTAAAAAAAGCAGGAGAAAACCTTTCAAATATAAATACAGTGGAAGCATACAAAAATAAACATGATTGAGTGAGTGTGCCTTTCCAAATGTCTTTTGTATATTTTTAACATTAATGGTCACAAATTGCTCAGCTGAGCATTCACTTTCTCAGTTGAAGTATATTAAAAATCCCATCAGAGCAACTTTGCCACAAGGCAGGCTGGATGCCTTATCTCTATTAAATATAGATGCAGATATCTTACATAAGGTGAATTTCGAAGATCAGATCAAAGATTTTGCAATTAAAAAAAAGTACTTGAAAATTTCAAATATAAATAAAGTGGAAGTATACAAAAACAAGTATTATTTTCCATCTTACTATTAGTTTTGTTTCATTTTGAAAATAAAAATTATTTCATGGTTTATTATTGTTTATATTTTGAATTACATTTATATGGGGGCACCAAAATTTGCTAAGTGCCCTGTGTGTGATGTTGTAGTAGGTCCTGCCATAAATAATATCCAAGTGTGTGTGTATGAGAGTGACATAGTTATTCTCTTAGTATGTTTGTGTCTTAGTATGTCTTGAATGTCTGAGTGATGTGACAAATCCCAGAATTTGTGATGCCTGTGTCTGAGAAATTGTGATGTAATAATCCATCTCTAAAACCATCTTCCTGTTTCATTTATCTCCATGACTCATTGATTACATGGTCTCTTTGGCTCCCCACTCTCTTTCATTTTACTAGACACGAGATCCTACCTTTGGCGTGCAAGTACCGTGTTACTGGTTCTCTCATTGAAGTGACACTCAGCAAGAAAGAGCCCCTGAAATGGGGGGCCCTTGAAGTTCCCCTGCAAAAAAGTAAGTACTATCTTTTATCTTGTATCTTTTACTTGTTTCAGTCATTTGACTGTGGCCATGTTGGGGCACCACCATGAAGTTGTGTTAGTTGAACAAGTCAACTCCAGGACTTATTTTTCTAAGCCTTTTACTTATTCTATTGATCTCTTTTGCCAAGCTGGTAAGCTACGGGGATGTAAACACACCAACACCAGTTGTCAAGTGGTGGTGGGGGACGAACAAAGACACACACACGCGCATATATATATATATATATATATATA
>NC_069009.1:9888092-9889581 GCF_001194135.2 Octopus bimaculoides
CAAATCCACTCACAAGGGTTTGGTCAACCCGAGGCTAGGGTAGAAGGTACCACACAGTGGGACTGAACCCGGAATCATGTGGTTGGGAACTAAGCTTCTTGCCACACAGCCATGCCTAATTTAGGAAGAAAATAAAGAGTGGCTGTTTAACTGTAGGTTTGTCTATATTATCCTTATGTTATCGGCACAGTTCATTTCAGAATCACGTGGTTTGTGGTTCAGTCCCACTACATGGTTAGGGCTGACCAGTGCCTTGGGAATGAAATTTGGTGGACAGAAACCATAAGAAAGCCTGTCATCTTGTTAATATCTACTTTTCTATGCTCTTGTGGATTGGACAGAGTTTATTGAAGCAGATTTTCTATGACTGGATGTATGTGTGTGTGTATGTATATTTTTTCCATGATGTGAAACGTTGGGATATACCAGCAAATGGTTCTTACATCATTTTGCATGTAGTCATAGGAGGCAATTTGGTTTGCATCTGGCCTCATTTCCAGTACACAGTATTGACAAGTTACAAAGATGACAAAACAGTAAAGTCTATCACTCCTGTAACAGGATCTAATGCAAGTAATCTTCTAGGTGTTTAAACACCAAGCAAATTGATGAGAATATATTCTCACAGCCTGCCCACTAACTAACAAAACACATACATTGTGCATGTGTGTCCAGTATATATATATATATATATATATATATATATATATATCCAACCCAAGCCAGCAAGGAAAATGGATATTAAATGGTGATGATGATAGTTGTGTGTATGTTTGTGTATATCTATCTATCTATCTATCTATCTATCTATCTATCTATCTATCTATCTATCTATCTATCTATGTTTATATGTATGTTTATATATATATATATATATATATATATACATACATACACACTCACACAAGCTTCCATACAGTTTCCATCTACCAGATGCATTTACAAGGCCTGAAGCTATAGTAAAAGACACTTGCCAAGGTACCATGCAGTGGGACTGATCCCAAAACCAGGTGCTTGCAAAGTGAGCTTCTCAATCACACAACCATGCTAACGCATAAAATATTTGTTTCAAATTTTGGCACAAAGCCAGCAAGTTCAGGGAAGTGGGTAAGTTGATAACATTGACCCCCCCCCCCAATGTTTAACTAGTTCTTACTTTATCAACCTTGAAAAGATTAAAGGCAAAGCTAACCTCAACTGAATTTGAACTGAGAACATAAAGACAGACGAAATGTCATTAAGCATTTTGCCCAGTGTGCTAATGTTTCTGTCAGCTTGCCACCTTCTAACACATAGAATATTAAAATATCTTTATTATCTGTAAAGGTGAGGTTAACAGAGCCAACAATTCTAATTGTTCTATATTTAAGAGATGAGGAATTATTTACATTATTTACATTATTTACATTTGACGGATATTTGTCCTCATCTTGTTTGTTGTTAAAACAACCAACAGAAGAGAATATGACCAAAAACTGCGTGTACTCCA
>NC_069009.1:9889591-9890871 GCF_001194135.2 Octopus bimaculoides
AATGAGAACCCAGGTTCGAAATTTCCCCAAGACACCTAACGAAGGCTGGAGGGTATATCAGCCGAAACGTTGTGTTAACAACAAACAAGATGAGGACAAATATCTGTCAAATGTAAATAATGTAAATAATGTAAATTCTAATTGTATCTACAAGTTCATATTCTGGTTTTGCTTTTTCAGGAAATATTATTGGGAACCGGTCATCTGAGTGGCTGTCAGCCGCCAAAGACAGGCCAGTGCCTCACACCCAGCAGACTGGCAATAGCAACAGCACTGCAGCCACAGTGGTCACTACGGCAACTGGCACAACATTCAGCACTTCTAGAGGCACTATGAGCACTGCAAACTATTCCAGCAGCAGCAGCTCTGCCACCATCACGGGATACCCACCACCTCCACCACCACCCCCTGCCCCACCTCTGCCCGCCCTGCCCACTGCTGCGGCTCCAGCAATGTCTCCCATTTCACATTATGGCACCTCCTCCACTGCTGTCGACTCTTCGCAGCGAGGCGGAAGTAGTGATGGAATGCCACTGGATGAGCTGCAAGAACTAGCTGCTACTCCTGGTACTATTGGAGACCGGCGTGACATGCCAACTTGTGACAACTTCTCACCATCTAATCCCTGTAGCAAGCCAACTCTACCAATGGTGAACCAGGTAGGTCTTCATCTTCTTCTTTTGATGCATGTGTGTGTGTATGTGTTGTCTTGGGAATTCATTTTGTTTAACCGCAGGTCATGTATTTTAATGAGTAAGTGTTGACACTTTCCTTGTTTGCTTCATTTTATGGTACTGACCTTAATGATTTCATAGAAAATTGTTATTCTTATATTACAAAAGAGGTGATCTCAATCTGTCAGTCAATCACGACATCTATTAGAGCAGTTTTTTCCAAACTCTTCCAGTTAGTGACACACATTTTAAACATACAATGCAACTCTCCTCAACACACCTTGTTCTTCTGAAGGGATATGTTTTACATATTATTGATCTAATGTGTGCAAGAATAGTCCTGGTGCCAACTGCAAAGCCAGAAATGTAGTCTACAAAATAAGCTGTATGGATGGTGAGTGTAAAAACAGAAACACGACATACATAGGTGAAATGGCAAGAAGTTTGGCTGAGCGTGTAAACGAACATTGGAGGGACTATAATAATCAAAAACAAACCTCGGTGCTCTACCAGCATGCCAAAGAACAACATGGTGGTGTACTGGACAGAATTAGCATAGAAATCCTGTCTAGACACCCCGGTGACGCATCGTTGCGACAAATACAG
>NC_069009.1:9891047-9896697 GCF_001194135.2 Octopus bimaculoides
AAACGAAATTGTTACAAACAAACATATGGACGCACATACTTACATATAAGCACGAACACATAAGTGTGTGCACACATATGAGCGTGCACACATACGAGCTTGCACACACTCACATGCTCATACCGAACAGTTTCGAAACAACGCCAAAACAACGCCAGATCATACATTCAAAATAAATGGAAGTGGAGAGACAAGTTACTGAAGAGATTGCAAGAGTGCAATGAAATAATTTAACAAAAAACTATATAAATTAATAAAGGACTGAACCAGTGCGTGTGTTTATTACCGGCATAATGCCTCTCCCAAGGTTTAATTGTATTTCTTTCAACACACGTATCCACATCAAGAATCTTGCACATGAAATACACATACGAAAAAATTATAAATATATAATTTGTGAGCAAAATAAAATACATTTTCAAGAGAAATGCGAGTTATCATTTATTGATAATAATTTGTAAGTATGTGCAAGGATTAGTAAAAGAAAAATAACTTTTATAACTTACTATTTTAGTGAGCTTGATGGGAAGAACAGAGATTTTAGATATTAGATGGAATAGTAGATAATGACACTCGCATTTCACTATCAAGCATTTTCAAGTTTCCACATTTCTATGTCTAGCATTACTGAAAAAGATGCTTCACAAATGTATGTAGTAGAAAAATGCAAAAGAATTTGTAAAACTTTTTAAGCTAGGTTTGGATGTTTGTTTCAAACATGAATCCAAAAGTTCTGTAAGTCCCCCTCATCAACAACAGACACTAATCATTCTTGATTTTGACTAGTTCTTCTTCTTCAGTAAGTGAAAAATCAGTTGTTGCAGTTGCAAGAAATGGATTTCTGATCCAATCATAGTTTGGGATTTCAATATTTGGAAAATAATAATCAAGTTTTTTCTCTAAGCAATGTTAAATGGTCAACAATTAACGATCTGATCTCACATTTTAGCTTGCACTCACAAGTTTTGGAAAACATTTCAAATTTCCTTCTTTTACTTTGCATTTCCAAATTGTTATCTTGTCTCTCATAGCACAGATTTTATCAGTCAATATTAAGATATTTTCTGCTTTTCCCTGCATACCTGTGTTAATTTTCTTCAAATGTTCAAATATGTCCGAAAGATATGCCAATTTGGTTCACCAAAGTTCATCTTGAATCAGATCATTCTGTTGATTTTCTTCAAAAAGCATCATTTCTATCAATTCGTATACACAACAAAGCACACAACCTTTTGAAAGCCAACAAACCTCTGTGTGTAGTAGAAGTTTCTCAAAATTTGGTCCCATTTCTTCACAAATATGAGCAAATAATCTTGATTTAAGAGGTCTGCTTTTGATGTAAAAGACCATTTGAACCACTTTGTTTATAACTCTTGATAAATCATCTCCAACAGTTGGTGCAATTAGTGCTTTGTGATGCAAAAAAACAATTAGTAATTATAATATTTGTATTCTGTTTTTATTGCTAAAGTTGTAAAACCTTTCACTGAACCTGCCTTTGAGGGTGCACCATCCGTGCATATTCCTACACAGTTTAACCACAACAAATTATTTTCCTTCATGAAGAAATTTAAAGCTTGAAAATTTTCTTCACCTCTAGTTCTCAATGGAAGTTGTAGACAACACAAGAATTGCTCAATAATTCTGTTATTATAAATGAAACATATAAAACCCATCAATTGTGCTAACCCACTGACATCTGTTGATTCGTCTAACTGCAATGCAAACATCATGTTATTATCTTGAAAAATATCCTTCATTTGTACCTTAATGTCATCAGACATATATTGAATTCGCCTTCCAGTTGTGTTATCTGTCAGAGGAATTTTATTGACTTGTATCTCAAATTCGGGTCCAAATCTTCAAACAATAGCACAGCAAGATTCCTTTATAGTACTTTCAGCAATACTATGTTGTTCCTTGTTTTTGGCAATTATTTGAATAACCAAGTAACTTGCCTCTTGAGCTTTGTCTGATGTCTTCATTCTCCTTGTGAACATTGAAGCCTGCTGTTTTAGAGATTTTGAAAGTTCAATGAAGTATTCCACTGGTTTTGTTAACAAATTTCCATACCTAGTGCTGAAATGACACTTTAATTCGTTTGATACCATACTTTCGTTCGTAAGTAGATCTGCACAGACTAAACATAGGTGACTAGGATTGCTTTCATTTCCAGAAAATGTGAAGCCCAGTTTTATGTAATCTTTGTTGTATAAACAAGGCTTAAACATTTTTCCTGTGCCCACCTCACTCACTGATGCTGGTCGTTCAACCATTGTTTGAGTGGTTTCCTTCATAGCTGTTAAATTTGTTCATTGGAAATGTCATCTTTCTTAATTAAAAACTTATCCATTTTATGGGTAATTTAATTACAATTTATGAATAAAACTAAGCTGATTTATTATAAAGTTATGATAACTAAACGTGTAATTGATATCACCAACACTAAGCACGATAAAATTAGAAATGGTACGTTACACTTAATTAGAACACCCAGTTCCTAAGGCTAAGTCCGTGAGACTGATGAACAAGGTTCAAGTGTGGAATGAGTTTAATGTGATTTCATAATTATTAGTTCACCCTGAGTAATGCGTAATGTTAGTATAGGCGAGCAATAACTTTGGGCAATTTGAAAGCGGTTCCAGTGTGTTTCCCTCACTAAAACAGATGCAGATTGGAAAATTTTCAATCGATTTTCAGTTCACTTTGGACAAGAGGATAGCACTTGCAATGTGTTAATTCTTTTACACTGAATAAAATACAATGGAAATGAGCGCTATATTACTTGTGCCCTTTTTCTTTTGTTTTTTAATCTCACCTCCAGACATTAAGTGGGAAATGATAGCTGGTAGGTACATGCATTGACATGTTCGCTATCCTAACAAACAGATTCTGAAAAGCTGAAGCAAATTGATATTAAGTGTTTTATATTGGTTTCCCAAACGTTTGCGACACACCTACGCCCTAATGGAAAACACACAGGGGGGAAGAAGGAAAGGCATAAAAAGAGGAGAGAACCTCTGTAACAATGTATTTAGAAGAAGTGTTCTGGATTGTTAGACATTGTATCAGCAAGAATCGAGATATTGTAGGAGAGAAGTGTGTGTGGATGGATAATGTTATGCTTGCACTTAGTGATGTGGACAAGAAACAGGCATAGAAAAGTTAATATGCAAGACTGTTGAATGTAGAGAATGAATGGGATAAAGGTAGTCTCCCTCATATGAACCCAACAGAGGGACCAGCTATCCTAGTGGACAGCAGTATTATAGATAAGGCAATTAAAGACATGAAAACTAGGAAAGCTTCTGGTCCATCTGGAATCACTGCTGAGATGCTCAAAATATTCAATAAGGTAGGATATGGGCTAGTCACCCACTTAGTTAATTAGGTCATTCAGGAAGGTGTAATATCCAGTGACTGGCATAATTGTTAGCTGCTACAAAAATAAGGACCAGGTGATGAAAATTACAGAGAGAATTAAAGCCCAATTAATTAGGAGCAGAATTAGGGAAGACAAAATGCAGTTTGACTTTGTCCAGTGGGAGAAGTACCACTGATACTATTTTCATAATCAAATAACTGCAAGGGAAATACTTAGCTAAGAATAAACCACTTTACTTGGCAGTCATTGATCTATAGAAATCCTTCCATGGCTTACCCCACTGTGTGATACAGTGGGCTTTGAGGAGGCTAGGGATAGATGAGGGGTTGGTGAAAGCTGTACAGACCACGTACAGAGACACTGTCATTAAGGTGAGAGTTGACCACAAGTACAGCAAAGAATTTGGTGTGTAGGTAGGGTTTCATCAAGACTCAGTTCTCTTCCCCCCTCTTTTCATCATTGTCCACCAGGCCATAACTGAAGCATTTGAGACAGGTAGCCCCTGAAACTACTATATGCTGATGATTTTGCCCTCATTGCAGATTCCATCTCAGAGCTAGAAGAGAAATTCCAGGTGTGGAGGCAAAACCTGGAATCTAAGGGCCTTAAGGTTGACTTAGGAAAGACTAGTAAGCAAGAAAACAGACAAGACCCTACCCCGCTCGGGTAGGTGGTCCTGTTTGATTTGTAGGAAAGGTATAGGCAGGAACTCCATAAGTTGTACCAAGTGTAAGCTATGGACACACAAGAGGTGCAGTGGAACTTTAGAGAATCAGGAAATTGACTCTGGTGGCTCATTAGAGATAGTAGATAATTTCTGCTACCTGGGGGACCAAATTAGTAGTGGGGAGAAGATACATGGAGAGTGTGATAGCTAGAATAACAATAAGATGGAGGAAATTCAGAGAGCTGTTACTTCTGATGGCTACGAAAGGTCTCTCTCTTTCTGTCTGTCTCTCTCTCTGAGTGAAGGGAAGATTGTATGATGCATGTGTATGGGCAGCAATTCTACACGGTAGTGAGAAATGGGTCCTGAACGCAGAGGACATGCAAAGGTTAGAGTGGATTGAGGCTTGTCAGCTCCACTGGACGTGTAATGTAAGTGTTCATGTTCAACAGAATCTAGTGTATTGCGAGAGAAGTTAGGCATAAGAGGAATTAGATACAATGTGCAAGAGAGAAGATTGTGCTGACAGCTCCATAAAGAAGTGCCAATCTCTCAAAGTAGATTGAACATGTGGATCGAACATGTGGGCATGTAGAGAGTGGAAGTTTTTTGTGAATTTTTAGAAAATGACCAGAAATACTTGGAAAGGAATGAAGGGACGGGCACAAATCCAGTTAATTTGAGAGGAGTGGTTTAATATCAATGACTGACCCTCGTACTTTATCTAAACAACTTTGCTGTCTATGGAGCATTGACTATCAATGGCTTTTGTTGCCTATTCTTGACTCTGGTCTGTCTTTCCTGCTTCTCTCCTGTTGGATCCCTAATTTTTCAGCTCTGCCTCACTATTCTTCTTCCTCCTGTTTTTAGGGCATCCTCTCTTCTGCCTCCCTGTTCCAGGTCAGATCCTGACATGTAATGCAGGATGTTGGTTTCCTTGTGGCCTTTAAGGTTTGCTGTACTGCATCACATGTTCCACTGAAGGAGGGCATTCTTCTCTCAGATATTATCATCAATACATTTGTAACTCTACTTCTTACTGCACCTGAATTATCTTTTATATTTTACTTGTTTTAGTCATTAGACTATGGCCATGCTGGGGCATCACCTTGAGGAACTTTAGTTGGACTACTTGACCCCAGTACTTAGTTTCTTTTTAAGCTTGTTACTTATTCTATCGGTCCCTTTTGCCAAACTGCTAAGTTATGGGGATATAAACACACCAACACCAGATGTCAAGCAGTGGTCACATACAACAGATTTCAATCAAGTAAACCCACTCACAAGGCTTTGGTCGGCCCAAAGCTATAGTAGAAGACACTTGCTCAAGGTACCACACAATGTGAGTGAACCCAGAACCATGTGGTTGCGAAGTAAGCTTCTTACCACACAGCCAATCCTTCATCTGTTCATGAACATTTTTTTTGTTTTGATTTATAAAAATTTTTTATTTCAATCTTGTTAAAAATGTATTGTTGTGATGTTATTGTTATTACTTTCTCACTCTTCCAGAAACCAACATGTAAAGTGTCTCCAATGAACAAGCTGAGAGATGTTGATCAATTGGTCACTCCAGGTTTTACAGGCCTAGACAACTT
>NC_069009.1:9897580-9898541 GCF_001194135.2 Octopus bimaculoides
ATAATAATAATAAATGTGAAAGCGAATGTCGGTGTATCAGTGTGTTACACTTTTTCAACTTTACTCCTCTGACCCCCTCTCTAATTATTCAATGACACTTCTACTGTTCCTCATGCTTTACTCATCTCTCACTATTCAATAACTACAAATAATTTAACCATAACATGTGCTCCATAATGTTTGGAACTGAAATATGTATTGAAGTCACTCTCTCATACAATATTACCTCTCACAACTCTCTACCATAAAAATGTTGGAAACTATTTTCATGCCGTTGGCTGTCGGAGCTAAGGAAACTTAGCACACTCCAACTGCATGAAAATAGATTTTACTAATTTTATTATTACCTTAAAAAATACTAATTCTACTCTCTAAAAAAGTTTCTTTCTTAATCCTAACATTTTGGAAAAAAATTTATCTATAAATATTATAACTCTATCAAGTAATCTATATATATATAAAGATGAGAATGTCTGTCTGTCTTGTGTCTGTGTAAATCCCTAAAACTTGAGAACTACACAACCAATTTCATTCAAATTTTACACATGCCTTACTTAGGGTCCATGTAGTGTCATAGGCCCAAGGAATTTTTAACTTCTTACCTAGTGTGAGCCCAGAGCAATATCATATCTCCTCCACTATTTCAGCATTATGTATCAAAAATGAAACAATAACAATCTCCCTATTGTAATGTCAGATACTTTCACTTTAATAGTTTCACTATTAATACTGAAACTATTAAAGTGAAACTATTAAAGTGAAACTTTTATCTCACATATACACAGGCATACATACATATATACATACATATATAGTTATATATATATTATGTAAGTATACATACACACACACACACACACACACACACACACACATATATATATATATATATATATATATGTATGTATGTATGTATGTATACATCTGCACAAATGTATATATATAGATGTATATATATATA
>NC_069009.1:9899680-9900427 GCF_001194135.2 Octopus bimaculoides
AGTGTTGAGTAAAGTTATTTGCTTGCAGACCTCCTTTCAGTCTTTTTATTATCACTGGGTCACACATAATCCCCCGATAGTAACATTGATTTCAAGGCCTTCCCAGATGAGTGACTGGTTGTTCTAAGACATTTATTGATTGTAAATTTTTTCTGCCCAGTTACCTATTGGTATAGTGGTCATTTGCAAACTCCAGAGGTGACACTTTCATTTTCCCTTAGCTATCACGTCACACAGTTGTTATTCTTTGAGTTGGGTCATGCCCTTCCAATTGCTATAGATCCGTAATGCATCTTACAGCTGTGCCTGTCACCTGTATGGTGAGGAATCCGACATTGGGGAGTGGTAACAACTAGGGTAGAGTAGCTGACTGCTTATTGTGATCATTCATCTTTTGGTTTCCTGTAGCTTTGCTCTCTTTTACAAACCCCAGTGAACATACATCTATTTCCTATTTCAAACAAATCCGAACAATACATATAAGACCCAAGTTAAAAAGATCCTCAACAATTCAACTTCTCTGGTTGACATTAAGGCACCCACATTTTAGACCTCCATGACCTCCATTTTTCAGGAGCAAAATCCTTTTAACAGGTTCTATAAAACTGGAATTTTGGAATCTGTGCATAAAGATCAGTAGTATGGGATACATGTGTCATGATTAGAATTTTTTTTAGGGTGTGTAAAGAGGGAAAGAACCCTCATCTACAATTTTGATGAAAATCGAATCATAGGTATTCCAGTTCA
>NC_069009.1:9902269-9903377 GCF_001194135.2 Octopus bimaculoides
GTTATAAAATGCTGCCTGTATTGTTTTTTTATTGTATGAAACTATTAGAAGCTCAAAAATATATACTGTGTTCTTTAAATAATATATATATATATATATATATGATATATAAATCCAAGAAAGTTAGGGGTTGTGAATCCAACCCACTAAGGGATAATATCTATCCAATATACTGCTGGATGAATACCCAATTATTATTACACAAGTGTTTTTTCATTGCATAGCAATTACATTACCAAGTGCAATAAATGGATGCGGGTAAAAAGATATTTTACCATTAATTTATATAGCAATAAGAAAATGGAGGGGATTAATAGGTGGTATTCATCAACTTGCAGACATTGTATTATGTCAATTTCCTTGTTTATTTACTAAAAGGACAATAATAACAATATACAAACATGTGTGACGTATTATGTCATATCAGTAATTATAAGAATGACATATACTGACAGAAAATGGAATAATATCTTACAGCTGTTTCAGTCCAGAGGTGACATGCTTCATTCTATCTTTATCACTCCAGTAGACTGAAGTAATTGATAAATGAAATAGAGGTACATGGATGATTCTTCAGGCCTCTTCAGAGACTTTATAAAGTTCATAAGGTTAAGTTATAAATATAAAAATATAAAAACCGTAAAAATTCACAGATATATGCATACTTTAACATATACATGGCGTTAGGAAGGGCATCCAGCTGTAAAAACTCTGCCAAATTAGATTGGATCCTGGTGTTGCCATCCAGTTTCACCAGTCCTCAGTCAAATCATCCAACCCATGCTAGCATGGAAAGCGGACGTTAAACGATGATGATGATGATGATGATACATAAATAAACATAAATACATATGTGTACATTTAAATGTACATACATGCACACAAATGAATCAATTATTATTGTTATTAGATGTATTGTATTATACATATTAGGTAAAATGTAAACAGAGGTGTGAGATGGTTATAAGGAAGTTATATGAGAAGTAATATTGCAATTTATCAAAACAATATATACTAACATTTTTTCTATGTAGGAATGAAACTGTGTATACATGAGGAGGACACATATATATATATACACCCACACATACATACATACACATATGTA
>NC_069009.1:9903533-9906709 GCF_001194135.2 Octopus bimaculoides
GCGGTGCATACGCCTTAGTTGCGTTTGGAATGCAGGAATTTATGCAATTAGTTCGTAAGAATTCTAACAATAATATCCAAACTTCTATAAACCTGTGATGAGTTACTCCGTTATTGTTTTGTTTATGGAGTAGTTGGAATCCTGCTGTTCAGTCCCCTCATCTAATTAGTCATCTTTAGTTTCAAAATGTCTTGACTTAGCTACAGTTGGACAACTGGCATAAATATATATATACTTATACACATACATGTATATATATATACGTACACATATATACGCATATGCACACATACATACTCACATACTTATATATACCTATATGAATGGAGTGTGTATAAATACCACAGAAACTAAACAAATTATCGGAAAGTATATATGCGGATATAAATATCCATATACACACATATAGGTGTGTGTGTGTATATATATATATATATATATATATATATATATACACACACATACATATATACATATATACACACACGTACATACTCATACCATATACATATATGTACATATCTGAATAAAAGGTTAAAGAGATATACTAAGGGTATATAATATAAGTATAATACAAATCTAATTAACACCTATGCGACATTTCGGGGATAATATTTAATGTAATATAATATATAAGAGATAATTATATTTTGTGTATAAGTCTAACTTATTGCATTACTACTATATTTATTAATTTCAATGGGGATTATATAAAACACATGCCGGCAGTTAGACCAAACTAAAACCAGGGGCAAAACAAGAAAACTGATCGTATATACCTTCCCAGTATGTTGTCGTTAATTGCTAAGATTATGTCTAGAATTCAATCTCTGATTATTCACTAAAACTCCTTCATATATAAATTATACCTACATATTTCCAAATTGTAGTTATTATCGGTAAAAATATGATCAGAAGCTATTGTACCCGATAAATTGCCTCAAATTATGTTTAAAATTTTATTATGTCTGACAGCAAGATTTCCTATATAGTTAAGTCACTTAACTAATAAACTCCTAAGGTAGTTATTCATAAAATTAGTGATTCGTCTATTTATACATCTAATTCTACTGTTATATGTATAGTTGAGACATTTTTTTATTTTCCAAATATGAGTGAAGGGAGGTAACCCTAGATTTGAGTATCCTCAATAACTTATTAATCTAACGACTAATTAACCAATCCATCAGTCCACCAATCAATCAATTAAATAAACAATTAATTGACCAATCAATCAATCCAAACCCTGGTTAAGAATAGGGTTACATACCAGAGTTCATAACCAAATACATACCCATGCATATACAATACATACATACATATATATATATATATATATATATATATATATATATATATATATATATATATATATATATATATGCACACCCACATTTATACATTCATCTATATACATACACACACATACATATACACATATCAACTACATACATACACACACATATACATACATACTTTCCTACACATATCCTCATACACAAAAATATCAGCATAAAACAATCACATATATGTTTATCTTAACATACATATATTTGTATTCATATACCAATATATATACATATACATATACATGTACATATAGGTATATTATACTTACTTAATTGCCTATGCAAATATATACATACCTAGATATAAGTACACATCTACCTAAAACTTCATATATGTGCATATATAGATACATACATTTACATAATATACCTACAAATGTTTACAAATATACAAATATACACATACATTCACATATAAATACATTTATACATACATATACATACATATATACACATATATATAAATCCATATATAAATACAGAAGTAGTATTTATAGTAATACATCCACATATAAGTACATATACATACACATACACATATACAGAAGTATTTATATTAATAAATACTCACAGATATATGTATGCCCGCAATTATATAATTATATCTAACTAAATATATATCCTCATTTATATATATCTGCATAATTATCGTATGTTAGATAATACAATATAAAATAGTAATAATGGTTAACTCTAAATAATTACTATTACGTCAGAAGTGGTATTTCAATACTGTGTTCTATTTATATTTAGAGAAGGTATACCCAATTTTATGAAGACAGGAAATGTTACGTTCATTCAAGTTGTTAATAAGCGGAATTTTGGCCCTAATTAGTTAAAAAATTTCATTGATGCATAATAAGCATTTTCTATTTCTATTATTGTACATAGGTGCAGATGCTAATATTTTCCAGTGTAAATTATAGTTAATACCCCTATCTTTAAGTTCCCATATGTAGCTACTTAACCTAGTAGAATTTCTCCTATTTCTGTTTCTAAATGTATAATTGTGATAATTAAGTCTCTGTTTCATAATGTTTTTAGTCGCACCCACATACACCCTACTATCATATTTTGTACTTACTATAGATTGATATACTACCGCCTTTCTAATGCAGTTATTTTTAAATACACAATTATTACTTATTCTACAATTACATGTTCTTCGTTGGTGCACAGAGTTTGTGATTGGTGTCAATATTTATTATATTATTATTACTATTTCTTTGGTTATTGTCGATCCCAATGATGTTATTATTGCTTATACTATTATTATCATCAATGTTAGTATTATTGCTACTATTATTATTAATAATACTTCCATTGTTACCTATATCATTATTATTATTATTGTTATTATTTTTTGTTATTATTTCTGTTATCATTATTATTATTATTATTACTACTACTACTTCTACTACTGTTATTACTATTATTTTCTATGGATTGTCTTATCCTATTTTTAATATTTCTTTTATTATTATTATTATTATTATTATTATTATTATTATTATTATTATTATTATTATTATTATTGTTATTATTATTATTAATATTATTATTATTATTATTGTTATTATTATTATTAATATTATTATTGTTGTTGTTGTTGATATAATTATTATTTTTATTTTTATCTTTGGCAGTGTTATATTTGACAGGATTATGTGTTTTGAAGGTAGTTACTCTATCCTGACTATTATAGTTATTATTATTGGGGATGTATTTAATTCTATCTTTATATCCTGCATTTTTTTGTGGCATAGCTGTAAGATATTCCATTTTCTGTTACTATATGTCATTTTTATAATTATTGATATGACATAA
>NC_069009.1:9907050-9910521 GCF_001194135.2 Octopus bimaculoides
ATATATATATATATATTGTGTGTGTGTGTGTGTGCGATGAATTTAGCGTATAACTTGGAGTTCATCAGGAATCATTTCTTAGTCCACTCTTATTCATCTTAGTTCTCCAGGCCATAACAGGAATTCAAAACTGGACACCCACCATGAGAACTGCTATATGCTGATGACTTCGTTCTTGTTGCAGAATCTGAAGCAGAATTGCAGAAGTTCCAGGTTTGGAAGCAAAACCTGGAATCAAAGTTAATCTAGCAAAGACTAAAGTTGTTGTTAGCAAAAAAAGCAGATAAGACTCTTTCCATTAGACAAATGACCCCATTCAATATGTGGGAAAGGAGTGGGAAGTAATTCCGTTTGCTGCACCCAGTGTAAGCTATGGACACATAAGAGATGCAGTGGGATCACAGGTAGGTTTATAGATAAGGTCGCTTTCATGTGTGGCAAATGTGCAGGAACAATAAGCACTAAGGGAACATGGGACTTAGACTTTCTCAAATGCCAAGGTGGCTCTCTTGAGGAAGTAGATAGTTTCTGCTACTTTAGTGACCACATTAATAACGGTGGTGGATGCTCTGAAAGTATTGTTTCTAGAATAGGAATAGGATGGAGAGAGTTCAGAGAGTTACTACCTCTGTTGGCAACAAAAGGACTCTCTCTCAGAATGAAAGGTAGACTGTTTGATGCAAATGACTATACTCCATGGTAGTGAGACATGGGCTCTAAATATGGAAGAAATGCATAGGATGGAGAGGAAGGAAGGTAGTTTGCTTCATTGGATTTGCAGCATCAGTGTGCATGATCAACAAAGCGCAACTGTGTTGAGAGAAAAGTTAGATGTAAAAAGAATTAAATGTGGCATGCAGGAGAGGAGGATGCATTGGTTTGGACATCTGATGCGTATAAGTAAAGACAGCTGTATACAGAAGTGCCTGTCACTGAAAGTGAATGGTACATGTGGAAGAGGGAAACCCAGGAAGATATGGGATGAAGTGGTGAGGATCAATCTCAGAATGTTAGGGCTCATGGAGGAAATAACAATGGACCAAGATGTTTGGTGATGTGTGGTTCTCGAGAAGACACACCCACGTCAGTGAAACTGAGTGTTAGAAGCGTTGTGTCCCACCCACATGTAACAATAAACTTCTCATGCACTGTACCCCATGAAACTAAACTACATCTCTTTTAAACTGCATCTTACCCTTCCTCACATCTCCTCTTCATACACTATGATTGTCTCCTACTCCCCTTCCCTGCCCTCTCTGTCTTGCTACTTTCCCCCTTCCTATCTTTATACCCAGGATTTCACCAGTCACTGCAACCCCCACTCCCTACTCATGCCTACCTGGCAATACCTGGCTGCGTATATTATGACCTCTGTACCTTGAGGGCATGCTCTGGCAATTTCCATCCCATCTGTGCCCTGATCCTTGTGATTGTGAGTATACCCTGGCACTTCATCGCCATCTTTCTCCTGCTCGCTCTTACACTTTTGCTGTTTCCCACTCTCTTTTCCTTGTTCTTCCCTCTGGCTAGGTAACCATGTATCTCCTCTGCAGCAGCAAACTTTTTCCTGTCCTCATTCTTGATCACTCTCTCTCTCTCTCTCTCTCTCTCTCTCTCTCTTGCTAGGTAACCAAGTATCTCCCTTACATCAGGATATCTGTTTCTGTCCTCTTTCTTCTACCTCCCCCCCTTCTCTCCCTTCTCTCTCCCCCTCTATCTTCTCTCTTTTTCTCTCTCTGACTGGATTACCATGTACCTCCTCTATAGCAAGAAACCTGTTTCTGTCTATCTGTCACACTCTAGCCTTACATCATCTGACACAAGATCCCCTCCTCCAATGCCCCTGCCTCTCTCAAAATTCCTTGTTTTGCAAGTTACTTGGTGACCCTGCTAGTGCAGTCCACACTGTAAAGTGGTTAGCACTTTGAAGGGCATCCAGCTGTAAAAAACCATGCCAAAACTGACCTTGCTTGTGCTGGTGCTACGGAAGGAAGGGTTGGTATAAGGAAGGGCATACAACCGTAAAGGCCCTGCCAAAATAGACACAGTATCCTGGGGTAGTCTTCTGCCTGGCCAGCTCCTGTCAACCGTCTTACTCGTCCATGCATGGAAGAAGGATGTTAAATGATGATAATGATTATGATTTGTCACTCTAGTTGTCTGTCTGTCTGTCACTCTAGATTTGACTATCTATACATATAACCATCAACTAATACATTTAAACTAGTCATATCCAATTAAAATATTTTGCTTATTTTATGATGAAACCAACCAAATCCAGCCTGTAGCACCTACCTTATGTCATTCTAAAAATAAACAGTTTCATCATTGAAATCTTGAAGCTATGAGACAATGCATGATTAATTCAAAACTATGTGAATAAATAAGCATTACATTCGACAGAAATTTGTATGCTAGAAGGTGAAACTGGTCATATCCAGCCCAGATATTCTACCTGTTTTATTTTCAACCCAACCAGATCCAGCCTTTCACACCTACTCTACAATGTCATTCTAAAAATATGCAATCGCATAATCAAAATCTCAAAGCTGCAAAGTAATGCTTGATTAATTCAAAACAATATGAATAAATAAGCATTACATTTGACTGCTAAACAGTTAAAACTGTTTCTTTCTCTGTCTGTCTCATCTATCTCTTTTTCTATCACTGTCTTTTTCTCTAATCCAGATGGCAGTTTCCAGAAGGAGATAAACACCGAAAACCTGTTGGGCTCAGGCGGCCAGTTGGCTTCAGCATTTGCTGTCTTGTTGAGATGTCTGTGGAGTGGTAAATACACATCATACCAACCCTCAAAGTTAAAGGTGAGTAATTTCCTCACCTTGGAGGATGAAACTGCACTCACTTGAGTTGCAGCTGTTTGAGTAAAATGATCTCTTACCACAGCTATATGGTACAATGTGTGTGTGTATCTGTGCATACATCTGACACAAAATGCAGGTATGTATGTATATAATGTGTATATGTTGTTATGTGTGTGTGTGTGTGTGTGTGTGTGTAAATGTAATAACTTACTGTGGTCAAGGCTGTGTGGCATTCGATTATAAATAAATAAAATAGAAAATACACATTGTGTACAGGACATCACCAATGAGCGAAAAATGCGTAAACACACGAGAAATAAGTACAGGACAAAATACCAAAAGAAGATATAAAGCACGAAATAGGAGTAATAAACAGTCCGACAACTGATGAGGAGCTATCTTCTTTTGGTATTTTGTCCTGTGTTTTTTACTCGTTGGTGATATCTTGTACTCAGAGAGTAGTGGGTACTTTTACGTGTCACCCGCACGAAGGCCAGTCAGGCGGTACTGGCAATGGCCATGCTCAAAATGGTGTATTTTATGTGCCACCCGCACAAGAGCCAGTCCAGTGGCACTGGCAATGATCTCACTCGAAAATCCTATGAAGGCCAGTTAGGCGGTACTGACAACGGCCACGCTCAAAATGGTG
>NC_069009.1:9913096-9913662 GCF_001194135.2 Octopus bimaculoides
AAGAGGCTGGGTGCATTGTTATCACGAAGAATCCAATTCTTCATGCTCCACAGATCTAGTTGCTTCCACTGAAGGTCCTCCCTCAGATGCCTCAAAACATCTCAATAGAACTCTTGATTGATGGTCTGGCTCTAGGGGATGACTTTTTGATGCACAATATCACATTTCCAGGGGTGACACTTGTGGTAAATCTTCCAGATTGCTCATCATCCTCCAGGGACGTTCTTCTGCTTTTGAATTGCCCGTGCCACTTCAAACATTGCCTTGTCACCATAAGCTTGTTGAAACAGATTCAATGCCTCTGTAGTAGACTTCCCAAGTTTAACATAAAATTTCACATTCGCTCTTTGTTCCTGTCCATGACAAAATTGCAGACGACAGCATACGCATGATCACACGAACACAAATTTCACAACTTGCGAAGTAAACACAGCAATGTCACCTGGCACACTGCTTCATGAAGGTCACTGCTAGCTCTCACTGAGCACACAACCGTGTGCTGCCATCTGTTGGCACACTACAGAACTAGTCTGGGAACTTTTCGATACCACCTCATATATATATAT
>NC_069009.1:9913688-9916740 GCF_001194135.2 Octopus bimaculoides
CAAGGTATAGAAAATACATATTCGCCTTTATATATTTAATCCTTTATATTGAACACTCAATATTTCATCTATTCAATAAGACATATTCCATATATTCAATAAGACATTCAATACTTTATTTCATAGTACCATCCATTTTTATTTTATATTATATATTGTATATTATATTATATATTGTATATTCCATATTCTATATCCCACATTGGTTTTGCAGGAATATAAATAAAACATAAAAAACAGACTGTTGGAACTCTTTTAAACAAAATAATATATATCTCCATATACACACATACATCTCGCCCATGCTGAACATTAAATGATGATGATTATGCTGATGATATGCACATACATGGGATTGTTGTGTTATACGACTCTGTGTATGTGTATGGATACATACATTCAGACACATGTAAAGGTTTGAGAGAATCTAATTCCCGTGTGTCTTAGTATTTATATTGTTCCTGCACATCTGCCACATATAAAGACTACTGTATCTGTTAATCTACCTGTGATCCCACTGCACCTCTTATGTGTCCATAGTTTACACTGGGTGCAGCGAATGGAATTTCTTCCAACTCTTTTCCTGCATACTGAGCAGGGCCATTTACCTGATGGAAAGAGAGTTTTATCTTTTTTGTTACTAATCACTTTTGTCTTTCCTAGGTTAACTTTAAGACCTTTTGATACCTGGAATTTCTTCTCCAATTCTGCTTCAGTTTCTGCAATAAAAGCAAGGTCATCAGCATATAGCAGTTCCAACGGGCACCCAGTTTTGAATTCCTGTTATGGCTTGGAGAACTATAATGAATAAGAGTGGGCTGTGAACTGAGCCCTGGTGAACCCCTACCTGAATGCTAGATTCATCACTGTATTCATACATATGCACACATACATCACACATGCATTCACACACATCCTACCTGTACACACATAACAGACATGCCCAAACGTATTGCACACATGCGCACCCATGCACACACACATCACATGCAAGCACATTCATGTCCAAACACCCTATTTACTAGTCTTTTTTTTTTGTGATAAGTTCAATTACTCATCTCACATTTCTTGTTAATTCATCAAAACTCAACTAATGATTTAATTTATTAATTTACATATTCTTCTCTCTTTTCTCTCCATGCAGAACCTTGTTGCGATGAAGGCCAGCGTTTTTACAGGGTTTGCACAACATGACGCACAAGAGTTCATGGCCTTTCTATTGGATATGTTACATGAGGTGAGTCCCTTTTCCTGTCTCAGATCTTTCCCATCTTCAGTTGGAAGGGAATGCATGGCTGTGCTATGTAATTAAGAAGTTATGCTTCCCAGTCACGAGTTTCTGATCCACTCTCACTGTGTAGTGGAATCTTAAGCAAATGTCTTTTTCTATAGTAGCTCTGTACTAACTAAAGCCTTGTAAAAGGAAACTGAAAAACTCTATTTCTATTTTTCAGTCTTGACTGCGCACATGATGATTTATTATATAGATGTGTGTGTGTGTCTGTATAAAAATATGGTGTCATGCAAATGGCACCCATGCTGGTGGCACGTAAAAGCACTCGTTACACTCATGGAGTGGTTGGCGTTGGGAAGGGCATCCGGCCATAGAAACCATGCCAAATCAGACTGGAATCTGGTGCAGGCTTCCAGCTTGCCATCCCTGGTCAAACTGTCCTACCCATGCCAGCATAGACAACAGATGTTAAATGATGATGATGATGATATATATATATATAGGTTCAGGCATTGCTGTGATAGGTGCGGGCATGACTGTGTGGTAAGAAGTTTGTTTCCCAACCACATGGTTCTGGGTTCAGTCCCTCTGTGTGTAGCACCTTTGGCAAGGGTCTTCTACTATAGTTCTGGGTTGGCCAAAGCCTTGTAAGTAGATTTGGTAGATGAAAGCTGAAAGTAACCTGTTGTACATATATATATGTATGTATGGCTGATGCTGGTCTCATAACTGGCACCCATGCTGATGGCATGTAAAAAGCATCTTTCAAGCATTGGGCCTCACAGAGGCAAAGTTGCTGATGCTGGTGGCACATGAAAAGCACCTTATGAGTGTTACACCTCATGGAGGTCTAACTAACCAACACCTTTGGCATTATGCTGTGCTTGAGAAGAAGACTCATCAAGTCAAGTGAAATCACAATCATGGCAAATGCTGGTGTCACGCAAATGGCACCCGTGCAGGTGGCATGTAAAAGCACCCATTACACTCTTGGAGTGTTTGATATTAGGAAAGTCATCTAGTTGTAGAAACCATGCCAAATCAGACAGGCGTCTGATGCAGCCTTCCAGTTTGCCAGCCCTGGTCAAACTTTCCAACCCATGCCATCATGGACAACAGACGTTAAATGATGATGATGATGATGTTTATCTATGATTGTGTGTCTTCCTCTCTACCATTGCTTGACAACCAGTGTTAGTGTGTTTGCATCCCTGTGGCTTTGCAGTTCAGCAGATGAGACTGATGGGATGAGTGCCAGACTTGAAAAATAAGTGCTGGGGTCAACTCATTTGATTAACACCTTTCGAGGCAGTGCCCCAGCATGGCCTCAGTCCAATGACTGAAACAAGATAAAAGATATATATATATACTATAGGCGCAGGCATGGCTGTGTGGTAAGGAGCTTGCTTACCAACCACATGGTTCTGGGTTCAGTCCCACTGCATGACATCTTGGGCAAGTGTCTTCTACTATAGCCTCGGGCCAACCAAAGCCTTGTGAGTGGATTTGGTAGACGGAAACTGAAAGAAGCCCGTTGTATATATGTATATATAATATATATATGTGTTTGTGTGTCTGTGTTTGTCCCCCCACCATTACTTGACAACCGATGCTGGTGTGTTTATATCTCTGTCACTTAGCGGTTCGGCAAAAGAGACCGATAGAATAAGTACTAGGCTTACAAAGAATAAGTCCCAGGGTCGACTTGCTCGACTAAAGGCGGTGCTCCAGCATGGCTGCAGTCAAATGACTGAAACAAGTAAAAGAATAAAAGAAAAGTATATTATACTATATTTGTCATATAAGTGTGTGTGTGTG
>NC_069009.1:9916750-9919266 GCF_001194135.2 Octopus bimaculoides
GGAACTCCTTGAAATTTTGGGTATTTGAGTATATTTAAAAATTTAAGGAATGGAGAAAACGCATGTTATAATTGCATACTTTATTCCTACATATGTTTCAAAGGATTACAACCTATGTGATCCATAGGGATCTGTGATATTAAAATTGTAACCTTCTCTTCAGGGAATATATAACATGCGTTTTATATATATATATATATATAAATCCCTTTTTGTATATGTATCTCTATGTATTATTTTTATACTATTACACCTACTTATATCAGTACACACTTTTTCTTGTATACTTATATTTAATTATGTCTATATATTATCATTTATCTTATTATCCTGCTTCTGATTCCTTACTTTCAATCAATAGACAGTATGTATATCTTTCCAGATAAATTTCATATGTAAGTGGTTTGAGTGGTCTTTATAGTGATCACCTATTAATTAAGTAAAGATGAGGTGTTAAGTTGAATCTACATAATAGTAATCTTCTTTTTAATGTTTAGATTGATCTATATATCCCTTTTAGCTAACTTGGTTATGATATAACTTTCTAGAATTTTAAAAATTTTATCTTATTTTTATACAACATAATAATATTGTTTATAAACATTCTCTGACTGAGCCCCTAATGTTTTTTTGGATCTCATTGTAGCATCCTAAGTTTCATAGTGTTTGTTCCTTTAACTGGTAATAACATCATGAATTAATGTCACCCCTCCCTACCTTTTTTATAGACATTTACTACTAACTGCATCTCATCTAGACTCTCTTCCTAATTAGATGGGCTATGATCCTCTCTGTAACTGTCTTCACCTGATCCAACAATTTGATACCTCTGTAATTATTTCTATCTAATTATACTTCTGTAATTATTTCTATCTAATTATACTTCTGTAATTATTTCTATCTAATTATACTTCTGTAATTATTTCTATCTAATTATACTTCTGTAATTATTTCTATCTAATTATACTTCTGTAATTATTTCTATCTAATTATACTTCTGTAATTATTTCTATCTAAAGGCATCACCTTTACCTTTGTAGCAGTTGACTATGGTGCTGCTACATCCATCATTGGGTATGACTCCTTCGTGAATCACCTGATTTACAATATGGATGACTTGACCATAACCCACACTGCCGGATATTTTAATCATCTCAGCAGTGATTCCTGATGGGCCGGGGGCTTTCCCTGTCTCCTTATCTGTAATTGCTATATATACCAAGGTACTGTTGATTTGGATAGCTGGTCTTTCAGTTGGGTTAACATTTGGCAAACTCTCCTCCTTCCATTCATTCTCCATGTTCAGCAATTTTTCATAATGACATTTCCAAGCCTCTTCCTTTGCCAAATCATTAAATGCAAGTGAATCATCATCCATGCAGACTCAGTTCTTTCTTATGACATCACAATTTTCTCTCACACACTGTCTTGCAATCTGAAACACTTCAAGTCTTTGGTTCTTACGTTGCTGAACATAGGCAAACTTCTTCTTTTCTGCTTTTCCCCTGGCTATATATGCAGGTCTCCTAGCTTCCTTTCTGGCTCTCTGATACAGTTCCCTGCTACCACCACTCTCCTGGTTTTATTTCTTTGCTCTAATGGTCTTGTCTACAATATCGTTCTACCACCACACCACCCTAGGTCAAGATGGGACTTTGCACCAGCTGCAGATTTGGTCTGTGGCACTTAGCAAGCTGTGCTGCAAGAATTCCCAGTTGCCCTCCATGTCACAAGTCTTAGTTCCTACTCCCTCTCATCAAATTTCTCAATTAGGATGTCCCTAAATCTCTGACCATGTGAAGGGTTCTTAAGCTTCCAAATGCTTCTTTTCCAGATTGGTCTGCTTGTTGGCATCCTTCTGGCTTCAAGTCTAAAGTCACTGATGACTAGTCTATGCTGGGGGGATATATTCTTCACCAGGGAGGGTCTTTGTATTTAGGACCAACCATGCATCCTGCTGTCTGGTGAGAATGTAATTGATCTGGCTTACATAGTCACCTGATTGGTCGGTTATCAGGTGGCTGGCTGGCTGGCTTCCTGAAGTTGGTGTTGCAGATCGATAGGTTATTTGCATCACAGAATTCCAAGAGCCTAGTTCCCTCTTCGTTTCAGGAACCAATTCTATGGGCCCCATGTACACCATGAAAGATATCAGGTTGCCATCCAACATGCTCAATAAATCTCCAGCAAAGATGAGATCATTGTCACTCATCTTTGAGGTAGCCTGCAGAAGAATATCATAAAACCAGTCCTTTTGTTCATTTGGTAGGCTTGCTTGGGGGTATAAGCAGAGATAATTGTCGCTATACTATTCTGCAAGATTAGCTTGACCGTAAGTATTCTATCACACACTCTGACTACCTCTATGACCTTATCCACCCATTTCTTTGCAAGAAGTATGCCCACACCACCTACCCTATTGCTGTTACCTTCCCAGAAGATTTTGTGTGTGTTTGCATATATGTATGTATGTGTTTGTGTACATATGTGGGTAGGTATTCTGCATATTCATGTGT
>NC_069009.1:9919331-9931053 GCF_001194135.2 Octopus bimaculoides
ATTGTCGCTATACTATTCTGCAAGATTAGCTTGACCGTAAGTATTCTATCACACACTCTGACTACCTCTATGACCTTATCCACCCATTTCTTTGCAAGAAGTATGCCCACACCACCTACCCTATTGCTGTTACCTTCCCAGAAGATTTTGTGTGTGTGTTTGCATATATGTATGTATGTGTTTGTGTACATATGTGGGTAGGTATTCTGCATATTCATGTGTTTGTGACTGTGTGTGTACCTCTGTCTCCGTGTGTGTACTTGTTTGAGTGTGTCTATGGGTTTGTTGACTAGGTATGTTACGTATGGATGTGTATCTCCTTATGCCTTTGTGTGTATGTGTGTGTGGAGTGTGTGTATTTGGTCATGTGTTTCCATTTCCTTTTGTGCATGTATGTGAGTGTGTGTTTGTGTGTGCTTGTCTGTCTGTAGTACCTATGTACCTATCTATCTACTTACCTATGTATCTATCTGTTTACCTATATATATATTTGCCTACATAACAGCCTTACTAACAAATGTACCTATATATATTCTGTGGGTATTGCGGTATCATTTCCTATTTAGTATGGGGGTATGTTTCATTTACGAGGACATACTCTTGTATTTGTGTGAGTGATGGATTCTTCAGGTGCTTGGAAAAAATGTGGATGACAAGCTGGCCTGGTATGCCTCCATGTTGGTCTTTGACAAGTTGGTAGAGTATGGAGGACTGTTTTTCGTCATCATATTGTTTAAAATGTTCATTTAACCCCTCTGCAATACTTCTACAAGTCTCTCCAATGTATGTCCTGTTCTTATCTTTACAAGCACTCTCTATTCACCTTATGCTGTAGACTACATTTCTATTTCTACAGTTAATTCCAGGGCTGATCTTACATACCACACAATTCTCATTAGTGCATGTGGTATTCTTGAAGGGGTACATCCTACATAACTGATCTGATGGAGCTCTCTGGCTTTTCAGTCATCTTAATATTGAGTTTGGTCTCCTTCAGAGCTTTCCTAAATCTATGGGCTAGTTCCCTATGGGGTGTGGCTTCTACAGACATCACTCCTTGACATTTGTCAGCCCTGTACCATGTGTTCAACCTGTTTGCATTGTCACAAACTCCCTGTATTCTATTCCATTCTTTACCTCTGTATCTAGAGTGGGTACCACTGGTTTCATTACATATAATGTTATCTAACTTCTTTCTAGCTCCACTGTAAACACGAATCCTATCTTTCTCGTCATATCCAGAGAATGCATGAAGTTCTGTACGTTGCGTTGTTTTTATAAGGTTCACATGGTGGGGACATTTATTCATTATCCTAAATCTGCTATCACTATGTTGATTTTCATATTGTGTGATGAGGTTGAATTCTTGTGAACAACATATTTAGAAGCTACAGGCTTCATGTAACAGGAGTGGAGGAGCTGTACTCTGTTGTTCACAGTCTCTAACCAAAGTTCAGTATCAAGAACAGGGAGTCTATTATTAGGATGCATAGTGGGGTAATCCATAGTTACATTGATCCTTTGGTGGATGGAGTTAGCTACTTGCTGGATGCTCTCCGTTATGCTCCTCTCGGTTTCTACACTACAGTTACTAAAGTTTGTCCTGACTAGAATATTGCTGTCATCTACTTACCTACAGTAAAGCAATACAGTTGTGGATTGTTCAGCTAAGGATTGTTAAGTTTTCTATCCCACCAGGTTGTGAAGAGGCCAACCACACTGACACCAATCGCTGCACCTTGAACCTGCATGTATAGTTTCCTATCAAATTGTATATATATATATATAAAAATAAATATATATATATGTGTGTGTGTGTGTGTGTGTGTGTGTGTGTGTGTGTCTTTGTCACTCCCCTTTACTTGACAACTGGTGTTGACTTGTTTATGTCCTGATAAGTTGTTGGTTTGGAAAAAAGCAACCAAAAGGAATAAGTACCTATTTTGAAAAGAAAAAAAAAAACGAAACCTAAGTACTGTGGCTGATTTGATGAAGTAGACCCTTCAAGGTGGTACTCCAACATGACCACAGCCCAATGTCTGAAACAAATAAAAGATTAAAAAAAGATATATATCTGTGTGTTATTGTCCCCTCAATTTGACATCACATTGTTGTTGTAAATGAGTGTCACTGCCATGCAAGCAGTGTCCTTTGTTTTCAATCTGCTACGAAAACATCTCTGGTCAAGTGAGGGTTCATGACAGGAAGGGCGTGGCTATTGAAAATCTGCTTCCACAGATTCTCTCCAACCCATGGGAACATTTAAAAGTAGATGTTAAAACAATGAGGATGATGATCCTGATAATGATGCAGTCTGTTCTAATCTGGTATTAGCTGTAGATGGACAATGAAGCGATCATCATCATCATCATCATCATCATCATCATCATCATCATCATCATCATTTAATGTCTGTTGTCCATGCTGGCATGGGTTGGGCTGGCACGCTGGAAGGCTGCACCAGGCTCCAGTCTGATTTGGCATGGTTTTCTACTGTTGGATGCCCTTCCTAACGCCAACCACTACAAGAGTGTAATGGGTGCTGTTACATACCACTGGCACAGGTGCCATTTATGTGACACCTGTGCATGTTTGCAAGCCACCAACATGGGTGCCAATTTGCATGGCACTGGTATCTATCACAACTGCAACTTTGCTTGGATTGATGGGTTTTCTCAAGCACGACATAATGCCAATGGTCTTGGTCATTGCCTCCGTGAGGCCCAATGCTCAAAAGGAACTCAGCCACTTTGCCTCTGTGAGGCCCAACATTCAAAAGATGTTCTTTATATACCACCAGTTAGGGTGCACTTGGCTTGACGGGTCCTCTTAAGCATAGCACATTGCCAAAGGTCTCAGTCATCAGTTATTGCCTCTGTGAGCCTCAAAGTTCAAAGATCATTCTTCACCACCTTGTTCCACGTCTTCCTGGGTCTACCTCTACCACAGGTTCCCTCCACAGTTAGAGATCAGCCCTTCTTTACACAGCTGTCCTCGTCCATACACATCACATGACCATACCAGTGTAGTTGTCTCTCTTGCACACCACATTTGATTTCTCTTATCCCTAACTTTTCTCTCAAGATGCTTACACTCTGTTGAACATGCAGACTGACATTGCACATCCAGCGAAGCATACTGGCTTCATTTCTTTCAAGCTTATGCATGTCCTGGGCTGTCATTGTCCACATTCCACTGCCATGCAGCATAGCTGTTTGCACACTGGCATCAAACAATCTGCCTTTCACTCTGAGAGAAAGGCCCTTTGTTGCCAGCAGAGGTAGGAGCTCTCTGAACTTTGTCCAGCCTATTCTTATTCTCACAGCTATGCTCTTGGAGCATTCACCTCCACTGCTAACTTGGTCACCTACATAATGGAAGCTATCCACTACCTCTAGCTTTCCTCCTCCCCTGGCAGTTGAAGCCTATTTTCTGTACATTTTTGGTATTTATTGTACTTCTGCATCTTCTACATACAAAAGCTATTTTCCCTCTTAACTTTCCTCTGATATTGCTGCACCTTTTATGTGTCCAAAGCTTACACTGGGTGCATCTTGTGGAGTTTCTACCTACACCTTTTCTACAGATTGAGCAGGGCCATCTACCTGAAGGCGTTTGTGATTTGTCTGCCTTCCCACTTACTATGACTTTGCTTTATGCTAGGTTAGAATCAGTGGAACATTTTGCATCATACTTTGTGATGTTGTTATGTCTGTTTGCATTCTGAATCAAATACCACCTGGCTTTGTCTCTCTGTATTCTTTGATCAATAAAAAATGCCAAAGGGCTGAATGGACTTGTGTAACAACGTGTCGTCATCCAGTCAAGCTTGCTCAGACATTCTCAACCTACACACACCTTCCATCTTGGTTCTACATTAGTTGAGGAAGGTCTTCAGAGAGGCATCCAGCATCTCTGGTGAGTTGATCTACATACATTGTGTTTGGACAACTTGCTCCAGTAGGGCCATACTTTGGCATTTATAGCAGTAGGTTACTGCCAGCTCTTGTTTAGCTTACCAACAATGTTGCACAAAGTGCATTGTACACAATACTTTTTGGTATTCTCTTTGCATTCTGAATTGAAATATCATCTAGCTTTACCTCTCTTTACTTTTCTACTCACATTTGCCTTCAATTTTGGTCCTGCATTAGTCGAGGGAGATTTGCAGGGAGTTATCCAGTATCTCTGGTGAGTTGATCTTCATACATTGTTTGGATGACCTGCTCACGTATGGCCATGCTTTGGCATCCAGAGCAGTAGGTCACTTGCTAACTGTTTAGCTCATCAGCAATTCCCTGTGAAGCACAAGCACCTATCCCTTATAAACATGTACCTGTAGAAAGCTTCTGCCATTATCTTCACCACATCACAGATGGAAGCTGACTCTGTTTGGTAGCCACAAACACCTGAGGCAAAATTAATTATTGGTGTTTTGAGAGGTTAATGAAGGATTGAGATTTTAATTATGTTTCAGCACTGACTTGAGGTAGAGTTGCCATGGGAAAACACCTGGTCACTTCCATCTGTTTAGTATCTCCTCCTCCCACTACTTCCCCATCAGGCTTATTTTCTCTCTCTTTCCCCTCCCCCTCCCCCCCCCCTCCTCGCTCTCTGACAACCTGCTCAAATATAGCCATGTTTTGGCTTTTTAGCCGCAGGTCACTTGTCAGCTATTGTTTAGCCCACCAATGTTCTGTAAAGCATCAGTTCCTTTCCTTTACATTGTGCATATTTTGTGATATTCTGTCACATCAGTTTGCATTCTAGATTTGAATACCACCTAGATTTGCCTCTCTTTACCTCTCTGTTCTGTGATCAATAAAATATGTAGAAAGGATGAATAGATCTATGTAACCACATGTCATAATCATATGGTTGACCTTGCTCTGACATTTTCAACCCATGCACCACCCATCTCGGTCATGTATTAATTGAAGGAGGTTTTCAGGGAGGCTGTTCAGTGTTTCTAGTCAGTTGATCTCCATACATTGTGTTCAGAAAACCTGCTCAAATAAGGCCCTGCTTTGGAATTTTGTAGTAGGTCACTTTCCAGCTCTTGTTTAGCTTGCCAGCAGTGTCGCACAAAACACAAGTGCCTTTTCCCTTACATTGTGCATGTTATTTTGTGGGATTCTGTTATGTCTGTTTGTATTCTTAATTCAAATACCACCTAGCTTTACCTCTCTTTATTTCTCTATGTTTTGTGATCAATAAAATATGCAGAAAAGGTGAATGGATCAGTGTAACCACTGGTCATCATAATCTGGTTGAACTTGCTTGGAAATTTGCAATCCACACATGCCATCCCTCTCGCCCTGTGAGTGAGGTCATGTGGGGGGATATGAGGTGGTATCAAAAAGTTCCCAGACTAGTTCTGTAGTGCTCCAACATATAGCAGCTCTCAGTTGCATGCATAGTGAAAGCTAGCAGTGACCTTCACGAGGCAGTGTACCGAGTGACATCAGTGTGTTTACTTTGCAAATTGTGAAATTTGTGTTGTTGTGATCATGTGTATGCTGTAGTCTGCGATTTTGTCATGGATAGGAACAAAGAGTCAGCATGAAATTTTGTGTTAAACTTGGGAAGTCAGCTACAGAAACACTGAGCATGCTTTGACAAGCTTACAATGACAAGGCAGTGGGTCCTATGCAATGTTTTAAGTTGCATGGCTGCTTCAAAAGCAGAAGAAGGTCCCTCGAAGACCTACCACGAGTGTCACCCCTAGAAATTTGGTATTGTGCATTGAGAATTTGTCCCCCAGGGTCAGACCGTCAACCGAGAGTACTACTGCGACATTTTGAAGCATTTGAGGGAGGACATTTGGCAAAAGTCAACAGATCTGTGGAGTGCAAAGAATTGGATTCTCCACAATGACAATGCACTGTCACCAAGCTCTCCTCACCCATGAGTTTCTTGCCAAAAACATCATGGTGTTGCTTCCACACCCTCCCTATTCACCAGATTTAGAACCTGTGGGTTTCCATCTCTTCCCCAAGGGGAAAATGCAGTTCAAAGGTCGCTGTTTTAACACTGTTGTCAAAATCCAAGGCGAATCACAGAAGGTTTTGACTTGGTTGTGGAAAAAGACTTCCAGACCAGATTCCAAAAGTGGCACAAAGCTGGGACTGGTGTATTACTGTGCAAGGTGACTATTTCGAAGGAGATGATGTTTAAAATAAGTTATTTTTTATTAAACATAACTTATCCTGCAACTTTTTGGATCCACCTTGTACACTGAGAGAATAGATATTTGTTTATTGTTTAATTTATTTTGTTTGCATCTTGCTCTAAACTTAACTCATCCTTCTCTCTTTCTCTTTTTTTCTAGGACCTCAACAGAGTCAAGAACAAACCTTACATTCAGACTGTTGACTCAGATGGCCGACCAGATGAGGTAACCTCTTGACAAGTACTTTATTTGTAGTGGTGTCAGTGGTGGTAATCGTCATGTGTTTGAGGTCATATACAAGATAGTGTTGGTGTTGTAGTGAAATTGGTTATGGTGGTGTTTGTAGTTGGTGGCAGTGGTGGTGATGGTGATGGTGTTGGAGATGGTGATGGTGGTATGGTTGACAGTATAGTGATGGTGTTGATGTTGTGTAGGAGATAGTGATAGTGGTGTTGTAGGAGATAGTGTTGGTGTTGTAGTAATGATAGTGGTGGTGATGTTGTGTAAGAGATGGTGATAGTGATGGTTTTGCAGTTGGTGGTGTAGCAGTGTTCCATGGTGTTGTACTAGCTGAAGGTATTTTAGTGTGATTGCATGTGATGTCATCAGAAAATTGTGGTGGCTAGAGTTCCGCGCAACCTCTGTATGCCCAGGCGAGTCTTTTGTGTAGTGGTGGTATGTGAGTGTAATTGTATTTTGTATGTTTTAAGATGTGGATGGCAGGATAATTTGGCGAGGGGCAATGTTGGTGTTATTATTGCCTTTTTCTTTATTAGTACTCCCCCTCTCCCTCATCACTCTTTCCTCTCCTTTACTCATCACTCTCCCTGTCCTTCGTTCCCCCACTTTGTCATCACTTCCCCTCTCCCTCATTGATCTCTCTCATCGCTCTCCTTCTCCCTTGTTACCCCTCATTGCCTCCTCCCCCTTCCCTCACTGCTTCCCCTCTTCACCACTCCCCACTTCCCTCACCAACTCTCTTGTATCTCTCTTTTAATCCCATAATTAAAAAAAAAACAACTTTAATATTTTCCTCTCACCCCTCCTCTTTCTAATTGGAGGTGCAGTTGCCTAGCAGTTAGGCAACTGGGCCCTTGACCATAAAGTCATGGGTTTTATTCTATCCTGGTGGTGTGTTGTATCCTTGGTCAAGGTACTTCACTTTACATTACTTCAATCCACTCAGTTGACAGACATAACCATTAAGAGACTAGCAATGATAGCACATCAGTGGTTGACCAAAGACTTTGAGGCAGTGGACTTGTATTCTAATATAATCCCTTCAACCATTTCCTAACTATTTTATAATCACTACCCCTGCTAGAATTGCAGATGCTGGTGTAGCAGTGTACCAGCATCAGTATTTGATCCTCAGTAAAAGTAAAGTAAAATCCCTAGCTGGTAACCAGAGTGGGGGAGGCTGCTGTGGGTGCCACTGAATGATGGACTCTGGTGATGATGTTATTCCACACTTTCTGATCCATGGTGCTGGCTTTAGTATGCTTTGAGTTTGAACCTCTGTAACTTCAGGTCTTAATTTGTTTCACCCAAGTCTTTTTTTGTGCCCTGAACTGGATTCTCCTGTGTGTGGGTCTCTTTACCTCAAAAGTTGGTGTGGTAGTCCTCCAGTGCTCATCCTGCATGTGTGGACAAACCACTGTAGCCTGCACTTCTGGACTTGGTCTTCATTGGTTGGCTGCTACTGGCATTGTTCTCAGATGTTGTTTGAAATTCAGTCACGTAGAAAGACACCAAAGATCTGAAGATGACACTGCATTTGGAGCACCTTCAGCTTGCTTAGGTCCTGTTTGAGGATGGTTCGGGTCTCAGCATTGTAGAGGAGATCAGGCAGAACCAGCATGCAGAAAAGATGGATCTTGGACCTTAGGGAGATGTTGGGCTTCTTCCAGACACACCATGGAAGGGACGCGAATTCAGAATTTCACAGGCCCGATTTGGCAATTGATCTCTGCTGATGCCACTTTCTTCTTCACAACCAGTAGAGGAAAGGTTGATATTAAAACAAAAGAAAAAACCATACTTGATATCTTCAATTTGGTTTTGGTGTCTTTCTTCATCTATGATCATGACTGTTGAGTATAGTAATGTCCAATAGAGTACAGTTGTGAATACAAGTATCCGAAATGAAGTTCCTCTGAAGGAGCTCTGCAATAACATTACTTGACAGGGTGTGTAGCTCAGAGATCTGAGAGTTTTTCCACATTGAACCACCACTTCTCTGCATTGAGAGGTCACAGATCCAGTACTAAAGATATGATTAGAATGTTGCAGGAAGGAATCACAAAATGGATTCTTCAAGCTGAGGGGACCTGGAGGTTAGCCAAGAATGAGATGGTTGGACAATATCCATGGTCTCAGGAATCCTGCATACAAGTGCATTCAGCATTTGATTCTCAGAAGAGGAGAGATTGGGGAAAAAAAGCCAAACTCGTTATCTTCAGTTCAGTTTTAATGCCTATCCTCAGCTAAAGTCATCAATGTTGGGTATTGACTGAAAGAGTTTTATCACAAATACAAGCAGCCGAAATGGGGTTTCTCTGAAGAATCTCTAGAGTAACGTTACTTGACAGGGTGTATAGCTCAGAGATTAGGGTAGCTCTCCAGGTTGAGCCACTACTTTCCTGCATTGGAGGTCACAGGGCTGGTATTATAGACATGTGATTAGAATGTTACAGGAAAGCCAAACCAGAATAGACCAAGAATGAGGTGGTTGGATAGTATCCATATCTCAGTTGGTCATGCTTGGGAATCTAGCCAGAAAGAGTAATGGTGGATACTTCTGATAGGACCATATGGAGGAGGTGCTTGAAAACTCTACCCCCATGGCTCTCTCAGGAATAGTGGATGGAGAAAATGGATGGATACCCCTAAATTTTTCCCCTCCCACTTCTGTTTTACAATCATTTCTTCATTATTTTTTTCCTTCACTTCTCCTGTTTTACAATTCTTCATCCTATTTTATAATTCCTCCCCACAAAGATGTTCTGAGTTCAAATTCTGCCAAAGTAAACTTTGCCTTTCATCTATTCAGGGTCGACGAAATAAGTACCCTTTATGAAATAAGTACCCTTCTCTGAAATTGTTGGTCTTGTCCCAAACTTTGAAATCAATATTTCCCCTTTCACTCTTGTTTTACAATCACTTTCCTCGTTATTTTCCCTCCTAACTATTTTACTATCACCAAACCCATCTGCTCCTCCACCTTTAGTAACTTTTTACTTATTTTCCAGATTGTTGCAAATGAAGCTTGGGATGTTTACAAGAAAAGAGATGATTCATTCATTGTGGACCTGTTCCAAGGTCAGTACAAGTCCAAACTGGTGTGTCCAGTTTGCGAAAAGGTGAGTGGACATTTGAACGAACCCTAATTGTTTTCATTGAGAGAGTGAGAGTGAGAGCGAGAAAAAGTGGAGGGATGGTGAGATGTGTCTGCTGGGTGCAACATGCTAGTAGCTCACTCTCTGGGAGTCAAGACCTTTGTAGAAACAATAGAAAAGGCAGTGAGGAGAGCATATCAGTGGAATTCTGGTTAAAGCAGCCCCTATAACCCGTCCTAAGTTTTTTTCTATTATATTTTTTAATTTTCAGAAAATTTTTGCAAATTTGTGTTCCACACATGGGAATTCATACTATTATGAAAAAGAAATTTTTTGTTTGTGATTTAAAGTTGATTTACCTGTTATTTTTAACACATCTCACAACTACCTGATACCTTCCTCATTTCTTTGTCACTCTGACATGCATTGATGTTTTTTTAATATTTTTCTCCCCGTAAGGCAGTGAGCTGGCAGAAACGTTAGCATGGCAGGCGAAATGCTTGGTGGTATTTTGTCTGTCTATGTTCTGAGTTCAAATTCCACTGAGATCAACTTTGCCTTTCATCGTTTTGGGGGTCGATAAATTAAATACCAGTTGCATACTGGAGTCAATCAAATCGACTGGCCCCCTCCCCAAAAATTTTGGGCCTCAAACACATAATGGAATGATGATGCACCCAAGGGTGGCCCATTGATGGGATTTAAGCAAAAGATTGTCCATATTTTACATGCTGATTTTTAAATAAAAATTTGCAAAAGAGTGGAAATTTTAGGATGGGGGTGGGGTGGGGGAGTTAAATAGAAAAAATGAAATTTTCTTTTTTCATAATTATATGAATTCCCATGTATAGAACACAAGTTTGCAAAACTTTTCTGAAAATTCCAAAAAACCAAAGTTATGAGGGTTTATATGGAATGTTTAAACCAGGATTCTGCCAGCATATCTTTTTATCTTGTACATAGGTATATTTTATCTTTTATTTGCTTCAGTGATTGGACTGTAGTTGTGCTGGAGCACTTCCTTGAAGGGTTTCATCATCATCATCGTCATCACTTAATATTTGTTTTCCATGCTGACAGTTTGACAGGAGCTGGCGTGGCAGAATCCTGCACCAAGCTTCACCGTTTATTTTGGTATGATTTTCACAATTGAGATAAGCAAATTGACCTCAGTACTTATTTTTAAATCTGTGAGGTTTCGATTCCAAGACGAGGTGAGGAGTTGTCTTCTTGAGCAAGACACTTCATTTCACATTGCTCCTATCCACTCAGCTGGTAGAAATGATTAATCCTGCAAGAAGCTGGCATCCTGTCAAGTGTGGAATATATACACCAGAGTAACCAGGAAAGTGGCCCTGTGCCTCCTACGGAATAATGTGGACTAAGCAGTTACCAAGGCATTGATTGTGGAGTTGCACGACTTTGTGGTTAGGCTGTTGGACTCATGATTGTAAGATTGTGGTTTCAATTCCTGGACTGGGTGATGCATTGTGTTCTTTAGCAAAATACTTCATTTCATGCTGCAGCAATCCACTCAGTTTGTAAAAATGAGTAATCTTGTGACAGACCAGCATCCCATCAAGGGTGAAGTATATGCACCAGAGAAACCACGAAACCAACCCTGTAAGTCTATATCATCTGGGAAGGAGCTTTATCCTACTTTATCTGTCTTTGTGTTCTGTGTTCAAATTCCACCAAGGTCAACTTTGCTTTCCATTCTATCAACATTGATAAAATAAGTATCAGTTAAGTACTGGGGTCGATGTAATCAACTAACCCCAACTAGTCCCTTCTGAAATTGCTGGCCTTGTGCCTATAATAGAAAGAATTATTAACATTAGTATTAGGTGAGCTAGCAGAATTGTTAACATGCCAGGCAAAATGCCTAGCAGCATTTCATGTGTCTGTACATTCTTAGTTCAAATGCCACGAAGGTTGACTTTGCCTTTCATCGTTTCGGGATCGATGAAATAAATACCAGTTATATACTGGGGTAGATATAATCAACTAGCTCCTCTCTCAAAATTTCAGCTCTTGTGCCTTTAGTAGAAAGGATTATTATGAAAGTGATGAGCTGTCAGAATTGTTAGCATGCCAGGTGGAATGGTTCGTGAAATTTTGTCCATTTTCATGTTCTGAGTTCAAACTCTGTTTCTCATCCTTTCAGGGTTGATAAAATAAGTACCAGTTAATTACTGGGGTCGATGTAATC
>NC_069009.1:9931215-9932178 GCF_001194135.2 Octopus bimaculoides
GGTAGATATAATCAACTAGCTCCTCTCTCAAAATTTCAGCTCTTGTGCCTTTAGTAGAAAGGATTATAAGTATGAGCTGAGAACTGGTGTTGATGTAATCAACATACCTTCTCTCCCAAAATTGCTGGCCCTTTGCCAAAATTTGAAACCATTATTATTATCTAATTTCAGGTGTCCATTACTTTTGATCCTTTCTGTTACCTGTCCATACCACTGCCAAAAAAGCAGAGACTAATTACTGTGGTGTTTTTCTGGAAGGAACCATACAGAAAACCTGTGCAGGTGAGTAACAGTGGGCCCCATGGTGGTAGATGTTGTTAATTACCTTTGATCCAACAGACCCATGATCAAAAATATTTCAATCACAATCCTGTCGTTTTTTTTTTCCTAACTCTAGACTACATCCAACAAGTTCAGTAGATTTACCTGCTATTTTTAGCAGGTAGGTGCAAGGTGTGACGTGATGTTGGTATGTCTTTTACTTGTACTTATGTATGTATTTATTTATTTATTTATTTATGTATGTATGTGTATATATGTGTGTGTATTTGTTATATATATATATATATATGTATATATATATATACATCTATATTCTTTTTTTACTTGTTTCAGCCATTGACTGCGGCTATGCTGGGGCACCGCCTTTAGTCGAGCAAATCGACCCCAAAGCTTATTCTTTGTAAGCCTAGTACTTATTCTGTCGGTCTCTTATGCCGAACCGCTAAGTTATGGGGACGTAAACACATCAGCATCGGTTGTCAAGCGATGTTGGGGGGACAAACATAGACACACAAACATTTACACACTGAACCCAAGACCTTGTGGTTGGTAAGCAAGCTACTTACCACACAGCCACTCCTGTGCCTATATATATATATATATATAGAGAGGTTATTACCAGTGCCGCTGGACTGGCTGCTGTGCAGGTGGCACGTAAAAATCACCATTTTGAGCGTGGCC
>NC_069009.1:9932540-9933159 GCF_001194135.2 Octopus bimaculoides
ATATATATATATATATATAAAACAAAAATATGGACAGAGAAAGTCGCATCTTTAATTGTAGAATGCCCCTTACAATGCTGACAATTGTTTCTGTTGTGTCAGCATATTTGGATATAGAAAATATTGAAATTAATTTATCTGAAAATACATGTTAACAATGTTTTTAAGGTGATCCAAAATTAATGAAATTCAAAGTGAAATAAGGAAATATTTCCAGTACATTAATGTATACAAAAAGAACAATAAGAAGAAATTTAATCTAAGGAAAGGTATTTTTGTATTCAACTCTTGGTGAAGTCAGTGGATAATGAAAGAATAAAAAAATAAAAATTGGGAATTCTATGTTATGACAATTAGAAACAAAGAATTTCTATATCACAACAATTAGTTATCATCATCATCATCATCATCATCATCATCGTTTAACGTCCACTTTCCATGCTAGCATGGGTTGGACGATTTGACTGAGAACTGGTGAAACCAGATGGCAACACCAGGCTCCAATCTAATTTGGCAGAGTTTCTACAGCTGGATGCCCTTCCTAACGCCAACCACTCAGAGAGTGTAGTGGGTGCTTTTACGTGTCACCCGCACGAAAACGGCCACGCTCGAAATGGTG
>NC_069009.1:9938266-9943364 GCF_001194135.2 Octopus bimaculoides
ATTCACTACCAGTGAACTAAGGTAACACCTCTTATTTTTTGAGCACCTTCTAGAGTATTCGAGTGATTCCAAGCAGTACTATTTTCTGCAAGTGCTCCAATCTTATTGCAGCTCCTATTTGTTCCACGTACTTCTCGAGATTTTTGTTCACTGTTCCCAGGGCTCTGACAATTATTGGTACTACTACCACCTTTTTCATCGACCACAACTGTTTAACTTACCAAGCTAACCTGTCATATCTCTCAACTTTTCTTTCTTCCTTATCGCATACCTTGTTGTCAGCTGGGCATGCTATATCTATGATCCAGCATAGTTTGTTTTCTTTCTCAATTCAGACTATGTCCGGCTTCCTATTCTCTATTTCATGGTCGCACTGAATCATAAAATCCCATAGGATCTTTGCGTTTCTATTTTCGATGATGCCTTCAGGTTTGTGGTCGTACCAATTTCTTGCCCTGTCAAGTCCATACTTGTTGCAAAGTGTCCTATGGTCAAGCCTAGCTATATTGTCGTCGTGTCCCTTATATTCCTTCTGGTCTAGTGGCATACATTGGCTGGTAATATGCCATATGGTTTCACCGTTTTGTCCACTGATTCTGCACTTATCACTTTCTGCTGTGTTGTCTATTCTGTATTTTATGTAGTTTGTTCTTAGTGCTTGGGCAGCACAGATTAGAGTCGTCTCCATTTCTGGTTTTAAATCACTTTTAGTCATCCACAGCCATCTTTTTTCTCTGTCTGTCTTATCTTCAACATCCCTATGAAATTGACCATGCTTTCTTTTCTTTACCCACCTATTTTCAGTTTCGTTCGTTTTCAATTTCTTGTATAGTGCTTTATCTTTGCAATCTTTCATCCTACACAAGCCTGACCTTACTTCTAATAATAGCGGTTTTGTGGCATTTTTTACATTCCATGCTATGTTGTTTTCTTCTGCTCTAATGCTGTGTTCGCATCCAATAAGTCCTCTTCCTCCTCTTTTTCTTGGTACATACAGTCTGTGTGTCACTTTTTGGGTGGAGTGACCCATACCTAGTTAGCAACTTCCTTGTGTTTCTGTCTAAGCTGTTTAATTTGTTTACTGTCCATGTGACTACCTGTGCTCCATATCTAAGGAGTGAAACTGCCCAGGTGTTGATAGCTTCGATCTTATTCCATCCGTTTAATTTCAACTGAAGGATCAGTCTCAGTCTGCGCAAATACTCCACCTTAAATTTTTCTGTCATTTCTTTCTCCATCAATTTATCCATTTCAAAAATTCCCAAGCCCGTCTCTTCGTAACCTCCCCCGATGGTATCGTTAGCCCATCCATACATTTGATTTTGCCTCTCTTCAAGACTAACACACCACACTTTCTCAGTCTGAACTCCATTCTGATATCAGCACTGAAGGTATACACCATATCAATGAGGGAACTGACTTGTGATTCATCTTCACCATAAAGTTTGAGGTCATCCATGAATAACAAATGGTTGACTTTTTGTTGGCAGCTTTTGAATACATACCCAGCTTTTGCTTTCCTCAGAATCAGTGTTAGTGGTATCAAGTACAGTACAAAGATCAGCGGGGAGAGGCAATTCCCTTGGAAGATGCTTCTCCTAATTTCTACTTTCCCTAAACTTCTTCCGTATGCTATCAGGTCCATCCTCCAATATGCTATACTTTTTCCAAGCAATTGCTCGACATTCAATGCAGTACCAAATAGGTTCATACCCTCCATAATCCAAGAATGTGGGATCATATTGTACGCCTTACTATAGTCGATCCATGACATGGCTAAATTACTTTTCCTCCTCTTGCGGTCTCTGTGTACAGTTTTATCTATCAGGAGTTGATCCTTGGTACCTCTGCACTTACACTTGCAACCCTTCTGCTCATGTGGCAGGACTCCATTTTTTCCCAGATGTTTGTACATTAACTCTGCGAGTATTCCAGTCAATAACTTCCACATAAGTGGCAAACAGGATATCGGCCTGTAATTGTCTCCTGTATTGCCTTTTTCGATGTTTTTCAGGCACAGCACTGTCCTACCCAATGTCAACCATTCTGGTGTAATTTGGTTGGCATTTAACAAGGTGTTGAGTTGCGCAGCTATTTGTGCATGACATTCACCAAATCTCTTGATCTAGTGGCCTTGAACTCCATCTGATCCCGGGGCCTTCCGATTGCTCATTTTCTTTGCTGATTTCCTTCACTTCCCTAACTGAAATGACTAGTTCTTTCTGCTTTGGACAGACTACTGTTTGTTTTGGTTCTTGCAACCATTCAGCATCCTTCTTGTGCTCCTTGCCTTGCTCCAGATGTCATTACCTAACTTTGATCGACTATATTTTTCCTTAAACACTGATTTTCTGAAGGACAGACAATTTTGTTTTTGAAATTACACAGGTAATTATTCATTTGCATTTGGTATTCACTGTTAAAAGAATTTCTACTAGTCCTCTCAGAATCAGATGGTAAGGCAGGATTATTATTATTATTATTATTATTATTATTAACGAATGATAATTTCCTGAACTACATTTCAATTCTTTAAGTAAAAGTAATTATTATTATTATTATTGATATTAAAATTAGATGCTAACTGTATTATTAGAGTTGGAATTACTTTTACTTAAAGAATTGAAATGTAGTTCAGGAAATTATCATTCGTTAATTTCACAATACACATTGATTCTGCTCTTGTTTACAGATTTTGAGTTTCAACTCAAAATCTCATTTAACCAGTTTAACCTTTCAGCATTCAGATTAAGATTACTGTCAAATGTAATTACTTATTTATTCACATTGTTTTGGATTAATCATAAATAATCTCATAGCTTCAAGATTTTAATAATGTGATTGTTTGTACAATGACATTGTAGGATAATTGTGACAGACTGGATCTGGCCAGTTTGAACACAAGACAAATACAGTAATCCCTTGCCATATCACCTATTGCAGTTTATTATTTAAGCTTGCGCCGATTCCTCCATGGTGTTGTTTTGCAGTTATAATAAAATAAATATATACAAATTTTAAAAAAATATATATATATACTGTACAGTAATGTTTCTACTTTGTGGATTTTCATTTATCGTGGGGGGTTTTGGAGTATGATAGTCGAAGGATTACTGTAAAACATTTGGGCTGCATTTTGGCTGGTTTAACCCTTTAACATTCAGATTACTCTGTCAAATGTAATGCTTATTTATTCACATAGTTTTGAATTAATTATGCATTATTTCATAGCTTTGAGATTTTAATGATGTGGTTCTATATTTTTAGAATGACATTGTAGGGTAGGTGTGAGAGGCTAGATCTGGCCAGTTTGAACATAAAATAAGGAAAATATTTCAGTCAGATATGGCTGCATAAAATGCTAAAGATAGTAATCTAGCAGAATTGTTAATGTGCCAAAGTAAATGTATTTCTTCCAGTTCTTTACTACATGAGTTCAAATCCCAGCAAAGTTGGCTTTGTTTTTCATTATTTCAGGATTATAAATAAAGTACCAGTCAAATACTAAGGTCGATGTAATCAGCTGTATCCATCACCTAAAAATTACTGGCCTTGTACCAAAATTAGAAAGAATTATTATTATCATTAATAATCCTTTAACGGCAGCAAACTGGCAGAATTGTTAGCATGCTGGGTGAAGTGCTTAGTGGTATTCCGCTTGTTGCTACATTCTGAGTTCAAATTCTGCCAAGGTCAACTTTGCTTTCATCCTTTCAGGGTCAATAAATTATGTACCAGTGAAATTAAGTACCAATGTAATTGACTTGTCCCCTCCCACAAAATTTCAGGCCTTGTGCCTTTAGTGGAATGGATTATTAATAATCTTTTACCATTCTGATTACTGTGTCAAATAAAATGCTTATTCATTCACATTGTTTTGAAATAATCTTGCATTATCTTGTAGCTTCAAGATTTTCATAATGCAATTATTTTTAGAATGACATTTGTAGGGTAGGTGTAACAGACTAGATCTGGCCAGTTTGCATGTAGGACACGTAGAATATTTGGGCCAGATGTAGTCGGTTTAAATGCTGGTTTTATATCAGTTTTATTTCTACCTGTCTACTCAGCTATAAATGATGGACAGATGCTCTGTTCTGAGGAAGTGTTGTGATCTCGGTCACTTTTAACCATAGAAACCAAATGACTGGCCCTATGGATCCTAGGTCTTGAGACAGAAGAAGGTCAAGGAAGACTTTGGACAAAGTATTCAAGGCTGATTTGAAGGTGCTGCATGTTGGTAGAAATGTCAAAGTATTGTCTTAGTTGGGGAGTGTGTGGGGCAGTAGATCTGACCACTTGTGGCAAAATGTGTGTTAAAATGGTGGTATTGGTAGAGGCTGAAATCTCTATGTCATCATTATCATCATCATCATCATCATTTAATGTCCATCTTCCATACTGGCAGGGGTTGGACAGTTTGACATGAGCTGGTGAGCTAGAGGACTGCACCAAACTCAGTTGTGTGCTTTGGCATGGTTTTTACGGCTGGATGTTTTTCCTAACAGAATGTACTGAGTGCTTTTATAAGGCACCAATGTCAGTGAGGTCACCTAGTAACTTGTAAGACAAGATCCCTCAACTGAGAGGGGTAATGGTACAAAAGAAAGTGGCCTTGTGCTGGATGATGAAAGTTTAGAATATGGCAAAGAGACAGAGACAGATGTCTTGCTGCAGAGGTGACACATGGTTACTCTAGTCAGAGGGAACCATATAGAGTGAGAGAACAAGGGAGAGGGTGGTGATGTAGCATGGCACATCACTGTCATTTTAAGGTACAAGGATGTGAATATAAGTAGAATGGCAGGAGATTGCCTAGGGTGTGTGTGGGTATGTGTGTGCCTCTGTGTGTGTGTGTGTGTAATAATAATGAATCATTTTAAGGAAAACAGAGAATAGAGAATATCTAATTTTTTATATTGTTTATGCAGTCATTTAATTTCTTATATTTTTTGCCTGCATTACGTTGGTTGAATAAACAAAAAATAAAAAATAAAAAATTTTTCCAGTTGGAATCATTTTCCATTTTGAAGAAATCAAGATAGCAATCAAAATGTTCTGAAGAAACTCTTGATGGATTATAGCATCTTTATGAACT
>NC_069009.1:9944763-9945656 GCF_001194135.2 Octopus bimaculoides
TGGTCATTCCTCTTATTCTTGTATGTAATATAATTTTAATCTTCGGATTTTTTAATATGCTAGACCACTGGTTTTAATTGATCAATATCAATTTCTACCCTCATTAATAAATTTTAAATATATATATATATATATATATATATATATATAATAAATCATGATGATATTTTCATAGTTCACTTTGAATTTAACGAATTTTAGATTGTCTTGATAACATTGTGTTAACATATACTTTTGGATATTTTTCTGTATCTAAATAAGCTGGCAAAACAGAAATGTTCGTTGGTATTGTATGGTGTAATCACCAATCAAAGATACGATTTTCTCCATTCTCATTCTTGTTATATATATATATGTATTTTTATCAGCCAGAAGTACACAGATGGCCTTGTTTATAATTTCTTAGAACAAACTGAACCTAAAACCATGTGGCTGGGAACTTCTCATCTACACAGCCACGCTGGCTAATTGAATTTTCATGTGACCTTGGCATCTCTTATTCAGATAATCTGACATTCACATAAATGATGATGGAATAATTAGGGGATGGATGGTAAATTTTTTGAAATCTGTGTGTTCATTTTTCTTACCTACTGTCTCTATATTTCCTACAGTATAAGCTGCGACTGACGAAAGATGCCACAGTTGAACTACTCAAAGACAAGCTGTCAAAGAAAACTAGTGTCAAAGCTCGAAATGTAAGCAATTGTTGTTGTTATTATTATTATTATTATTATTATTATTATTATGAAGGTGGCGAACTGACAGAAAAGTGTGTTGGACAGAATGCTCAGCGGCATTTTGACTTTCTCTACAGTCTGAGTTCAAATTCTGCCAAGGTTGATTTTGCGTTTCATAATTTCAGGGTCAATGAAATAAGCATCAATTGAGCA
>NC_069009.1:9945666-9966165 GCF_001194135.2 Octopus bimaculoides
TATTTGTGTTATTGTTTATACTTTACCACACTTGGAACCTTCCCTGTGTAGGATTTTGAACGTGCAATGGACCATGGACTGCATGGCAGAGTATGCTGGTTTGTGATTTTATGTATATGCTGAGCGTATCTGGGCTATATTTGTTGATGTTTGCATAACTGGAAGGACAAATCTGTATATTCTCTAGTATGTAAGTGTCTCTACACACTGTTGATACACATGTATGCTGTCTTTAACTCTTCCTTGGTGTCTTTATTAAGATACCTCGATTCTATTGGATCCTGCAAATAATTGTGTGTGTGTGTGTGTGTATGTATCTCATCCTCCTCCTCATCATCATCGTTTAACATCTGCTTTCCATGCTGACATGGGTGGGACAGTTTGACAGGAGCCAGCCAGGCAGAAGCCTGCACCAGACTTTGGCAGGATTTTTACAGCTGGGTGCCCTTCCTAAAGCCAATTACCCAGCAGTGTGCTTTTTATGTGGCACAAGCCCAGGCGAGGTCAGTTTTGGCAAGCTTTTTACAGCTGGATACCCTTCCAAACACCAAGCACTTTACAGAGTGGACTGGATGCTTCTTAAGTGGCACCTGCACTGACAGGGTCACCAAGTAACCTGCAAGACAAAAATCTTTTGAGAGGGTAGTGGATATTGGAGGATCATTTTCCTGTCGTGTTTTCTGTCCGCCACTACCCTCCACGAAAACAATTTGAGTTGTGTTCGTGGGAAGAACCATTTTAATGATGCGTACTGCCTTAATTCTTCGAAGCGCCGGAGTTTTAATGGTGGCAGCTGATGAAGAGGATGTTTCTATGTGGCCTGCTTGTTTGTTGCACCTTGTTTGCCATTTTGTCCTTGTTCTTTTGCCACGTCATGTACCCAGTTATGTATCTATATGTACATGTAGATGAACGTATATACATACATGTACATATATATGCATATACTCATATTGTTTATATATATATATATATACATACATATGACAGGCTTCTTTTAGTTTCTGTCTACCAAATCCTGTCACAAGACTTTGGTCAGCCCAAGGCTATGGTAGAAGAAACTTGCCCAAGGTACCATACAGTAGAACTGAACCTGAAATCATGCATACATACATGCACACACACTAGGGTGCAGTGCAGAAGGTTACCAACCCAGTACCTTATCAAATCCTCGTCCTCTTCCTTGGGACCTTACCTTGATTACGACGATATTTTTGGCTGTCATGTAATCAGCAATGTTGTGATCAACAATCAATCGTAGAAGACTGTTCAATAAAGTCAAATTGATTTTCTTATACATTTTCACAAATTTAGACTCCAGCAGCACATTACATTCACTTTCTGCTGTGTCCCAGACATCTTGGAGGTTGTTCATACCCTGACACCATATATATATATATATATATATATATATATATATAAAGGTTAGAAGAGTTAGATGCTGGAATAACTGTCTAAGGGATAAAAATATCTGTTTTACTACTGGTATAATTAAAAAATAATAATCGATGCTAGTTAATTGTTGTTGATCAAGATTTCTCCATTTTCTGCTTAATTTAAATTTATACATATATATCTTATATATATAAAAGATAGTTTGTGTTAGTGTGTGTGTGCGTATAGTTTCACACTTTCAATTTGAACCAAAATTACAAAGTGTTGCATTACGAGAGTGATGATGTGTGAATAATGAAGGTAATGTTTCTCCGAATTAGTCATATCTGTATTGTAATAAAGAAAACTGCTTATCTATCTACCAAATAAACTATGCTTTTGACTCAACAACGCTTTTTTACAACTAAAATAACTTCGGCAATTAGGTTGAGTCACACAATTTTCAGGTCATATTTGGACAATTTTTCGATTAGCTTCCAATGTTTCACGCATGCATAGAATTCTACTCAGACAAACATTTATGAAAATGTATACATATTGTATTAAAATAAGCCATTACCAAAAAAATTACATTAAAAGACATCCATTTTTCTAAATGTTTTGAGGAAATACAGTCATACACACATAGTCTCTCTCTCTCTCTCTCTCTCATGCACAGAAATGATGTATGCATATGTATTTATGGGCGAAGGTAAAGAATATGCACTCTCGGTGTTAAGGGTCAGGGTTGCACAGAGAACAGGTGGTGTACATATCCTTTACCTTTGCTATGTACGTGTGTATGAAAGATAATGTATGTGTGTGTGTGTGAGAGAGAGAGAGTGCGAGTGTCACTTACACATACATGCAAAAAAATTCATACATCACAACACACATCTTCACTCACTCACTTTCTCTTTCTCTCACATGTCCATTTCATATACATGTACATCTTACACTTTCTTCTCTCACTTCAAAGCAAATGTCACCTTTTCACTTTATCCTCTCTTTCAATATCTGCTCTCTTCAGAGATTAAGTCAATTTTATGGAAATTAACTAACAATCATATGATCCCATATATGTCGAGTTGACAACTTTGCTTCTTCAAATGAAAGAATGCCATAAAATATCTTCCTTTGACACACCTACACACACTCTAGGTAAAACTTCTGTGCAAATTATGTTATTTCTTGCAGTGTGCATGCACAAAATTAAAGCTCAAATCCAATTGAAATGATCCTTTTCTATTGTGTAATTTGTGTTTATGATGAGTGCATTTAAAAACTTGATCTTCAATATAAACTTAAAAGAAAGTTTTCCCAGAAATCCTGTCCTTTATCTCTTCTTTCCAGCATGTCCGAGATGACATTTCCGTCCCCCACTTATTATTATTTTTTTTCCTAAATTTCTTCCGATTCCTATGTTTGCGAAACAGAAGATTAGGATTTCACCCACAAAATACGTTTTCAATATTTTCATTTTCTCCCTCTCCACACCAAATTCACTTTTTTTTACTTTTTTTAAGTTTTTATTCTTGGAGGAAAAAACAGAGTACAAATTTTTAAGAATTTCACCTATCACCTCACCACTTTCAAAAAGATACACACTCCAACTTTTAGCTTTTTGGAAAACGGGGAAGTTGCTTCAGAAATAATGTCGTTTATCTGTTGTTTCTAGCATGTTGGGTTTTCTGGTGATGGTCTGGTATTTTTAAAGTCTACTATTTCAGTAGAATTCTACGCATGCAGGAAACATCAGCCAAAAGTGAAAGATTGGGAGATTTTAGTGCCAGATTTTTATTTTACTGCCAGATATCCTTTCTGTCGCCAACCCTTGCTTGTTTTTGAAATAAGTGATTTTTCTTTTATTCCTCAAGTCGTAGTGAAAACAAAATGACAGGGGGTATTGTTTGCAACAGAATGTGTGACCCTTTTGCACACACAATGTCAAGCAAAGGAACACATGAAATGTAAGCAACAGCTGTTGCAAGACATTTGTTAGCTTGTGGTTACAGTAGGATCATATGCTGTGAGTGATGGTGGAATACAAATTTTATATACATCATTGCAAAGTGAACTTTGTAACTTTACAGTGATGCCTTTACACAAACATGTGTGCTTGCGTAAGCACACGGTGCAAATAAAGGTGGAGGAGTGACCACCAAATATCAAAAGTGGAGTAAAATACAATGTCTTATGAGAAACGCATACAGGTAGTTAATAAATAGTTAACTAATTTATAAGTATTTTAAAATTGGTAGTTACTTTTCAATCACCCTGTGTGTGTGTATGTATGTGTATATATATATATATATATATATATATATATATATGGCAATTTAAGCACCTCCCCCATATAACCCCACCTCATAACTTGTTTATTTTCTGGAATTTTCAGAAAATTTGTTTTTCATAATTGTATGAATTTCTGTGTGTAGAACACAAATTTGCAAAAAAATTTCTGAAAATTCCAAGATATAAAAGTTATGGGGTGCTTAAACCAGATGTCCAACAATAATTTTAGGTACAGGTGTGGCTGTGTGGTAAGAAGCTTGCTTCCCAACCACATGGTTCTGGGTTCTGTCTTACTCTGTGACACCTTGGGCAAATGTCTTCTACTATAGTCTTGGGCCGACCAAAGCATTGTGAGTGGATTTGGTAGACAGAAACTGAAAGAAGCCTGTCATCTATATATATATATGCATATGTTTGAAACTGAAAGAAGCCTGTTGTAGATATATATATATGTATGTGTTTATGTGTGTTTGTCCCCCTACCGTCGCTTGACAACTGAAGGTGTGTTTATGTCCCCAAAATTTAGCAGTTTGGCAAAAGAGACCGATGGAATAAGTACCAGGCTTATATATGTGTTTCTTTATATTGAATTAATATTTTGAGATGTATTTTTTCAGATTCGTGTGTTTGAATCCAAAAGAAGCAAGATACACAAAATCTATGGACGTGGCACTTTGTTGAGCAGTGACTACAGCACTGAGAGGCTTATAGCGTGAGTAGATATTAACTTGTTCTTTCACTTGTCTTACTTTCATTTGCTCATGCCAGCATGTGTTGGCTGAATACTTATTATTGAAGCATTTTTTTTACTGCGGGATGCTCTTCCTGATGCAAATACCTTTTTTTTTTTTTTTGGAGTAAGGGATTTTGTATTTCACTTTGTCTTCAAAAACGCTGAGCTAGAGAAAGGTTTTTTTAGCAGGGAATGTTAACAAAGTTACACTGACAATGTTTTGCTCAAGCAATTTATAAGAATAATCAGAATATAAATCTTTACAAACACACACACACACATGCACCCGTATATAAATGCACATATAATAAGCAATAAGTAGAAAAATTGTGATTAAAAAATCCAGGCAGATATCAATAAGTTTTAAATGAATTTGATTTACTATATCCCACAATCAGATACCAGTAAATGCAAGTAGAATACATCCAAGGTAATTCCTCATCCTCATGTATGATAAGTAGATCCAAATAACATTTAGAAGAATTTTGAGAAATTCAGACTATTAGACAATAAAAATATGTATAGAAAAAAATCACATCTTTATTGCTGGAATCACCCTACAAACCTGACAATTGTTTCTGTTGTATTAACATAATTAGATATAGAAAATATCAGTACATGAATGTATACAAAAAGAGCAATAAGAAGAAATCAAATCTAAGGGAAGTTATTTCTGTATTTAACTCATGAAGTCAGTGGATAATGAATGAATAAAAAATAAACATAGGAATTCTACATTATGGCAATTAGAAACATAGAAATTCTATGTCATGACAGTTACCTATTTATTAAATATAGTAAACTTTTTTTAGAAAAATTATGCTTATTGTATAACACATGAAAATCAATTATAATTAAGAAATGAAATATGTAAATGCCTTCTGAAATTTGTTACAACATTTCATTGTAAAATTGCCATTAAAATTTAATAAAATTAATTCAGAAGTAATTTACATAATACATTTCTTCAAAGGAAAGATCATATGTAATATTACCTATATTGTGTTTAGGTATGTAACTGATAATGGACCACTTTAAACCATACTTAATGCATTTACTAAGATTTGCAGAATTAACTTTTCTTTTATACTTAAATGAATGATTATGATTATGAAATCTAGATTTCCAAATTGTGAACCTATGTAATAATATGAGCCTATGTAATAATGCTTATGATCTCCTGTTATTACCTTATATTAAGACCTGTTGAGGCAAGTGAAATCGAAATCGAACTAAATTTGTAGACTGGCACCCATGCCAATGTCTCTTCATTGAACACTAAACTTGGCTTGTGAAGATCTGTTGGGGCAAGCGAAAGCGAAATTGTGATGGCACCTGTACCAGTAGAACACTAAGAGCACTGTCCGAGTGTGATCATTGCCAGAGCACCAGCTGTCTGGCTTCTGTGCTGGTGGCACGTAAATAGCACCATTTGAGCATGATCGTTACCAACGTCACCTTCCTGGCACTTGTGCCAGTGGCACGTGAAAAGACATTCAAGTGAGTTCATTGCCAGTACCGCTGGACTGGCTCCTGTGCAGGTGGCATGTAAAATACACCATTTCGAGCGTGGCCGTTGCCAGTACCTCCGGAGTGGCCTTTGTGCCGGTGGCACATAAAAGCACCCACTACACTCTCGGAGTGGTTGGCGTTAGGAAGGGCATCCAGCTGTAGAAACTCTGCCAAATCAGATTGGAGACTGGTGTAGCCATCCGGTTCACCAGTCCTCAGTCAAATCGTCCAACCCATGCTAGCATGGAAAGCAGACGTTAAACGATGATGATTTCCTGAAACACTGATTTTCTGAAGACAGACGATTTTGTTTTTATAATTACACAGGCATTTATTCACTTGTAGTTGGTACTCATGGTTAAAAGAATTCCTACTTGTCCTCATCTCAGAATTAGGTATTAAAGCAGGATTATTATTATTATAATTAATATTAAAACTAGATGTTACCTTAACAGAGTTGGTGTTACTTTTACTTAAAGAATCAAAATTTAGTTCAGGAAAATTATCATTAGAATTAATTTCAAGATACAATTTATCGATTTTACTCTTGTTTACAGATTTTGAGTTGAGATAGTCCCTAAATCTCTGTTTATTATGTGCTGCTATAATTGCAGCTATATTTCTAGTGGTTGAATATGAACATTTTACACTATGCTGATTGAATAGTTTCTCATGTTTACTTGAAGACAGGAAATATTTACCTAGTGCAGCATAGAATTTTCGAGGAGTATTGCTAGCTATTGAGTATATAAATGGTGCATCATATCATATAGTATTTCTTGATTCTTTCTATTATTTATTTATACACATTTCTTAGTATTAACATTATTAATATTGGTTTTTTTCCTACCATAATTTTTATTCCTAAGTTTATAAATATTACATCTTGTGTACTGTTTCGTTATTGGTAGGATCAACAAAATACAATGCGTGGCTGTTTGGTAAGAAGTTTGTTTCTCAAATACGCGGTTCCAGGTTTAGTTATACTGTGAGGCACTTTGGCCAATGTCTTCTACTATAGCATCGTGTTGACCAAAGCCGTGTGAGTAGATTTGGTAGATAGAAACTGAAAGAAACACATCATATATGTGTGTCTGGGCTTATCCCCCACCACTGCTTGACAACTGGTGTTGGTGTGTTTATATCCCTGTAACTTAGTGGTTTGGTGAAAGAGATCAGTTGAATAAGTACCACATTTTAAATATATAAGTCCTGGGTTTAATTCATTGGACTAAAAATTCTTCAAGGCAATGTCCCAGCATGGCTATGGTCAATTGAATGAAACAGTCAAAGATGAAAGACATCCAGCGAGTGATAAATATCATTTAATGTATGCAAGAGTTATTTGTGAGCAACTTTTAAGTTTCATGCTCAGACAGTGCAGTAATTGGGCAGGCTTGTATAAAATGCTCTATACTGTACTGTAATTGTTTGAGTTTAAATGTATGTTTGTGTATATATATATATATATATATATATATATATATATTATTTTGCTTAAAAGAGTTCCAACACTGTCTGTTTTTTATGTTTTATTTATATTCCTGCAGAACTAATGTGGGGTATAGAATATGGAATATACAATATATAATATAATATACAATATATAATATAAAATAAAATAAAATAAAAATGGATGGCACCATGAAATAAAGTATTGAATGTAGATGAAATATTGAGTGTTCAATATAAAGGATCAAATATATAAATATATAAATATAAATATATATATATAAAGGCGACTCGAGTTTCAGGGCTATTTCCCTTCGTCATGGCCGGTATGACAGTCTTTAACAGACTGTAATAAGTTGGCTGGTTTTCTGTCTTTTATACCAATTCCTTTGGATGGCAGCAGTAGGTGTCTGGCTATTTTTAGAATTGATGTTAAATCTATTTTTAGACATGATGATATTTTAATTTATTGTTTTGTGTGGGTTGTAGGGATATATATATATATATATATATATATACACACAGGTTGTTCCATAAAATGTGCTCAATTTGAAAGATGAATAATTAAAATGAATTCTTATAAACATGGTTATGTTCTGCTAATGAGTTATGTCTCCTGTTTAGGTATAGAACACAATGTCGGTCATATGTCCACCTGTACTGAGTCTGTATACATTTATGCGCTCCTTGAAATTTCCCATAACTGTCTCACAGATGTGTGGTCCAATGCCTCCAATCACACACTTGATTTCAGCCTTGAGTTCAAGAATTGTATGTGGTTTCTTAATATATACCTATGATTTCACATACACCAATAAGAAGAAGTCACAAGAGGTAAGACTGCAGGACCTTGGTGGCCATTGCTGGTCACCATGCAAGGGTATCAATCATTGTGGAAATTTTTTTGTGCATTAATGTGAGCTTTAGGTGAAAAGTGTAGCAGGTCACTCCATCCTGCTAAAACCAGAGGTGGTCAATCTCTGTATCTTCCAAGTTCAGGCATAACTGAGTGGATATTCTCTATTAATGGTAACTGTATTCCCCTCATCATTTTCAAAGAAGAATGGTCCAAGTGCTCCACCTGCCCAAAAACCACACCACAGAGTCGCTTTCGGTGGATGCATTTCATACTCTTGCATTATTTGAGGATTTTCATTTCCCCAAATCCGGCAGTTCTGTTTATTGACAAATCAACTCAAGTGGAAGTGGGCCTTGTCACTGAAGGTGATTTTCTTTCCAAAATTTTCGTCATCTGAAGATGCTGTGTAAGTTGAATTTTGTACACATGCATATGGAGATCTTTATGCAAAATTTGATGTAATGAAGTGGTTGGGATGCCCACCTGCTCTGAACGTTGGTGAGTTGATTTTCCCAGACTCAGAGTGACACTGTCTTTCACAACAGCAATTTGTTGCTCTATCCAATGAGAACGGTACTGCCCAGGTGATTTGGCCGTTGCAACTGAACCTGTTGTTTTAAACTTCGCTATTAGTCTGCAAACTGTAGATTCATTGGGTGCTTCATTTCTCCCCAAAATGGTACAAAGTGTTTGAGCTGTTTATGTTGCACTTTCTCCATTTTGGTAAAATGTCTTCACGATGAAAATGTGTCTTGTAAACTGCTCCATGACACACTGCACACTATTCAAAGCACAAAAGTGTCACCCAATTCAGTGCTCTTTATGAAACACCCTATATATATATATATATATATATATATATATATATATATATATATATATATATATATATATAGTCAATTCAAATAAATGAGTAAAATTAATGGACAACAAGAGAACATAAACAAGGAATGTATTAACTTGACACATAGCTCTTCGTTGGAAAGGAGAAAGGGTAAAGTCCAAAGAAGGAAAAGAAATCGCTAACAGCACATGTATAGTTACATTGCTGAAGCAGATACATATATATTCGCTCTTTAACTTGTTTCAACTTTAAAGGTGTGGTCACACTACCATTGGCTGTTCTACACTTTCATTATTTGAAGTCTCTCTCTTATGAATGAAGAAGTTTGATGCTGCTGCCCTCATCTGTGTCTCCTGCCGTGAGGTAGGCTCATCTGGAACCCTTGATGGAAGATCCAGTTTTTGTTTTGAAGACACCTACATCCACACTATGCAGGTCTCTCAGGCATTTTGGAAAGATATTGAAGAGATGTAAGTCCTTGAAACCCAAGCTGTTGCAGTATCTGGTCATGTATTTTGACGGCGATGTTGGGATGTTTGGCACTATACAGTGGCATTCCATTTTGCTGTTTGTGTAACTTTCAATACCAAAGTTTGGTAGAAGTCCTTCCAAGATTTTTCAGATGTATATCACTGCATATCTTTCCCGCCTTCATTCTGGGGAGAAGAATCTTAACTCCTCCAGCTTTTCCCAGTAGCCGATACGTTGCATTGAGATAATTTTCTTTGTGTAGCTTTGTTGGACTGCTTTGAGTTCCGCCATGGATTTTATATTGTGTGGTGACCATAGTTGGGAGCAGCAGTCCAAGTGGCTGAGAACGTATATCCTCCAAAGGACTATCATAGTTTCCTTTTCTCTTATTCTGAAAGTTCAGAGGATCCATCCAGCTAGCTGTCTGCATTTTATTGCCAAATTAGTAATATGCACCTGGAAAGATACATCATTATTCATGTCAATGCCCAGATATGCATAGATTTTGATTCAGGGATTGCAATTCCTCCTAGACCAATGTATCTTATCTGCATGTTGTTTAGCTTTGTGTGCTGGTAGTGCAGGGCTTAGAATTTTCCAGCATTAAACTGGATGTTATTGTCCTCAACCCACCTGTTTATTGTGTCCAACCCCCATTATACATGCACAATATTTCCCGGGTTCTGAATTGTCTGAGATACTTTTGTGTCATCTGCATAGCTCCCTCACAGGTGGGAAATTATACAATTAACTTCAGTGCATCTCACAGTGCAGATGTATCTTGTCAGGTGATATAATAATGTATCTCAGTACATAAATAATGCTTTGTTTGGATTCACTTGAACATGTTGTTAGTGGTTGTGGCTTAAATACATTGAGAAGAAAAGGCTTTGACAGGTTTAGTTGTAAAGTTATAGATTCAAGCAGGAATTAAGACAAATAAGAAAAATATAAAGAATAAGGAAAATAAAGCATACAATAAACTAAAATAAAGTAAACCATTAAGTGGTTAGTCGTTTGCACACACACACACACACACATACACACACACACCTGCTGTCACATATTCATAGATAAACATATGGCAATAAATCTTTTGATAACTATCCAGCCATCTTAGTATGATGCTGGCGGGCCAGACAACATGCTTAAAGGATGATACAGTCATAACTCTTAATGGCTATATATATATATATATATATATATAAAAATATATATATATATATAGGCTATATATATTTATATACACACACATGTAGACGCATCTACGCCGCTCACATACATGCACAGACTTATCCATTTATATATACACATCTATACACATCTATACATATATAGATGTGTATATACTATGGGAACTTACATACTGTCATAGATGCACACATAAAGACATAGACACTCATTCGTTTGCTCATATGTTAATCATTGTATGGATTTGTTCTATACGGGTGTGTGGCATGTAAAGAAGCACCCAGCACACTCTGTAAAGTGGTTGGCGTTAGGAAGGGCATTCAGCTGTAGAAACATTGCCAGATCAGATTGGAGCCTGGTGCACCTGCTGGCTCTCCAGACCTCGGTCAAACCGTCTAACCCATGCTGGCATGGATGACGATGATGATGGTGTGTGTGTATGTATATATTTATGTACATCTAAAAATGTGTGTGTGTGTGTGTGTATGTGGGGGTGGGAAGTGTGCATGTCTCTATGTATGAACGTTTACATTGGAAATGTAGTCATACCAGTGAAAGTCTATTTGGGTGTGGTGTGTGCCTCTCTACACTTGCATATACACATGGAGCCATACATGCAGCGACGAATGTGTGCATAGCCACATCCAGTAGGGGCAACAAAAGGTTTTCGGTTAACTACAATGTGTACCCCTCACCCAACTTTGTTGCCTCATAACTTCCCAAAAATGAATACTTTTTAATGAAATTTTCAACAAATCCCACTCAGATGCTGTAGATTCAGAGTATAATAGGGATTTATGGGAAAGAATTTTTCTGAGAAGTGCGAAGAGGAGTTTTGGAAAATTCACATAACCCGATGTTTTTCTCTCATGACTTTCAGGAAAATTAGTATTTCTTAATGAAATTTTATATAAATACCTTTCAAACTGCATAGATTACGATTAGAAAGAAATTTTTGGGAAAATGTTTTCCGAGGGGGCAGAGAGAGGAGTTTCGAATCAAGTTAATTTTTTTCACTCCATCTCCACCATTCCCCTCCAGACTGATTTTGGTCAATTCTTTTTGGCACTTAAAAACTATAGGAGGATTCTTTTCAGCTTTCTCACTCTCACATGTATTTATGTTTTGCAATATTTTTCTTCCTGCTATTTGCATTTTTGTTAAATTATAGTATTTATAGTACATTTCAGTTTCCCCCTAACTTTTATTTAGTTACCTTGTACTACACATAAGCCAAAGTCTGTGTGATGTTTGCTTCATTTATGGACTGAAATACTAGAGATTATAGATCAGACGTTTTCATGCACCCATGATGATATTGGCTGCAAGGAAACAGCGCTATTGTTTACATGAAAGTTAACAGCCATTTCTTATATATGTTCAATATAATCTAAGTGAATAACTTTCAATATTCATAGTTCAATTTTTGCAGTGATTTTTCAACCTAGTCAATGATGGGTGTTTCTGCTAGTATATATATATATATATATATATATATATATATATATAGGTGTATGTTGGGATATATAGGTGTATGATGGCCAAATAGCCATCAAAAATTATGACCATATCATCCTTTAAGCATACTGTCTGGCCCACTAGCGTCTCACTAGAATGGCTGGATAGCTGTCAAAAGATTTGTTGGCATATGTGTATCTACAAATATGTAACAGCAGGTGTGAGTGTGTGCAAATGACTAACAGTATGATGCGTACTGACACACTTAAGGGTTTACTTTATTTTAGTTTATTGTCTGCTGTATTTTCCTTATTCTTTGTATTTTTCTTATTTACCTTAATTCCTGCTTGTACCTTTAACTTCACAACTAAACCTGTTCCTAGCCTTTTCTTCTACCACCACTAACAACATGCTCTAAACAAACAAAACTTGTTTCTGTAACAAGATACATTATTACACCAACTGAGTTGATAAATAAAAGAAGAATAAAATTGATTTTTGATTATTGCCAAAGAAAAAAAGATGTAAAGGAAATACGAAAGATGCAATGAAATATTTCGAAGTAGGAGATAACGTGCATTTCGAAACCTACAGAAATGGTAAAGAAGGCTGTGAGGGTGGCCTTGTAACCAAAACGATAGGAAGTATGATGTAATCAAATTAAAGGACCATGCTGGGAACATAAGAGACACATAAATCAACAAAAAAGAAAAGACATGCCAAAGAGTGGAGAGGAATTCCTATGGAAGTATTGTTTGATGTATTTGATGTCCCAGCACTGAAAGTAATGGAGTCCCATAGAACCAGCAGGAGAAAACGGAAACCGACTGAACACCTTGAGATAAGGGCCAAGCAAAAAAGATACTAAAAAATAATAATAATAAATAAAAAAAATTTTATTCCTTCGGAATTCAAAATCTCAAAAGGTGAGATGTTGTGGCAAGAATACAGGACCCTCTGACAAGAATACATGGGACCACTACATATAAATAGTAATGGTCTGATGTAGTCGGCAGTTTATAGTTTGGTCTTCAAAGTCCAGGTACAGTTTATAGTTTGAGTTAGTGTATTGGAAATATTGATTGTTGGTTTGTTATGCATTTGTCACTGCTGCTGTTTCTATTTTATGTTGTTATAACACTGTTACAGTGTACTCTTTATCTTCGACAGTATCAACTGTACTACAATATTGGAGGCGTAAGGATATAACATCATCAGCATCATGGTTTAACGTCCTCTTTCCATGCTGGCATGGGTTGGACGGTTTGACTGAGGGCTGGCGAGCCAGAAGGCTGCACCAGGCTCCAATCTGATCTAGCAATGTTTCTACAGCTGGATGCCCTTCCTAACGCCAACCACTCTGAAAGTGTAGTGTGTGCTTTTTACGTGCCACTGACACAAGGGCCAATTAGGCGGTACTGTCATTGGCCACAACAATGACTTCACTTGCCTCAACAGGTCTTCGCATGTGGGCAATGATTGAAGGCTGCTCTTAAACGAGCTGGTTATGCTGCACTAGCATAAGCCATGGTTACAGTCTCACTTGGCTTACTATGTCTTCTCAAGCACAGCATATCTCCAAAGGTCTTGGTCACTTGTCATCGCCTCAGTGAGGGCCAGCGTTTGAAGGTTGTGTTTCATCACCTCATCCCAGGTCCTCTTGGGTCTACCTCTTCCATAGGTTCCCATTACTGCTAGGGTGTGACACATTATCACCCAGCTGTCCTCATCCATTCACAACACATGACCATACCAGCGCAGTCGTCTCTCTTGCACACCACATCTGATGCTTCTTATGTCCAGCTTTTCTCTCAGGGCTCTTACACTCTGTCGTGTATGCACACTGACATTACACATCCAGCAGAGCATACTGGCTTCATTCCTTGCAAGCCTACGCATGTCCTCAGCAGTCATGGCCCATGTTTCACTGCCATGTAGCATGGCTGTTCGTACACATGCGTCATACAGTCTGCCTTTTACTCTGAGTGAGAGGCCCCTTGTCACCAGCAGAGGTAGGAGCTTTCTGAACTTTTCCCAGGCTATTATTCTAGCAGCTATGCTCTCAGAGCAACCACCCCCCACTACTGACTTGGTCACCCAGGTAATGAAAACTATCAACTACTTCAAGTTTTTTCTACACATTTTCAGTGTTTATTGCACCTGAGTATTTGCCACATACAAAAACTATCTTTCCAGTTAACCTTTCTTTGATGTTGCTGCACCTCTTATGTGTCCATAGCCTACACCGGGTACATCTTATGGAGTTTCTACCTATGCCTTTTCTACAGATTGAGCAGGGCCATCTAATTGAAGGGACTTTGGTTTTTGCTAGATTGATTCTAAGGCTCTTCAATTCTAGACCTTGCTTCCACACCTGAAACTTCTCTAGTTCTGATAGTGACTCAGCAATTAGAGCAAGGTCATCAGCATAGAGAACCTCCCAGGGGCATCCTGTCTTGAATTCCTCTATTATTGCCTGAACGACTATGATGGATAAGAGGGGGCTGAGGACTGATCCTTGGTGGACCCATACTCCTACCCGGAATTCTTCACTATACTCGTTGCCAACCCTTACCTTACTGACTGCATCCCTGTTCATGGCTCATACAGCTCTCACTAACTACTCATCTATCCCTAGTTTCTACATTGACTACCAGATAAGGGATCGGGGGACCCTGTCAAAGGCTTTCTCCTTGTCAATGAAACCTGGGTACAGAGATTTATCCTTGGCTAGGTATTTTGCCTGCAGCTGTCTCACTAGAAATATAGCATCAGTGGTAACTTTGCCCTGGCACAAATCCAAACTGCATCTCGTCTAGACTGACTCTCTCCCAAATTAGTTGGGCTATGACCCTCTCTGTAACTTTCATTACCTGATCCAACAACTTGATGCCTCTGTAATTATTTGTATCTAATGCATCATCTTTACCTTTGTAGCAGTTGACTATGGTGCTGCTACACCAGTCATTGGGTATGATGACTCCTTCATCATATATCACCTGATTGACTCTATGGGTGACGAGACTATAGCCGACACCACTAGATATTTTAAGCAGTGATTCCCGATGGGCCAGAGGCTTTCCCTGTCATCTTTCCATGCTGGCATGGGTTGGACGGTTTGACTGAGTATGCCCTTCCTAACGCCAACCACTCTGAGAATGTAGTGGGTGCTTTTACGTGCCACTGGCATGAAGGCCAGTCAGGCAGTACTGGCAACGGCCACACTAGAAATGGTGTATTTTACGTGCCACCTGCACAGGAGCCAGTCCAGCAGCACTGGCAACGACCTCGCTCGAATGTTGTCTTTCATATGCCACTGGCACAAGTGACAGAGAGTGTTGTCATTAGAATAAGAATAACCTGGGCAAAGTTCAGAAAGCTCCTACCTCTGCTGGTGACAAAGGGCCTCTTGCTCAGAGTGAAACGTAGACTGTATGTGTGCAAACCGCCATGCTACATGGCAGTGAAACATGGCCCATGACTGTTGAGGACATGTGTAGGCTTGAAAGAAATGAAGCTAATATGATCCGCTGGATTTGTAATGTCAGTGTGCAATACACGACAGAGTGTAAGTGCCCTGAGAGAAAAGTTGAACCTAAGAAACATTAGATGTGGTGTACAAGAGAGACGACTGCGCTGGTATGGTCATGTGCTGCATATGGATGAGGAGAGCTGTGTGAAGTGTCACTCTCTAACAGTAGAAAGAACCCATGGAAGAGGTAGACCCAGGAAGACATGGGATGAGGTGGTGAAGCACAACCTTCAAAAGTTGGGCCTCATAGAGGCAATGACAAGAGACCGAGACCTTTGGAGATATGCTGTGATTGAGAAGATTCGGCAAGTAGAGTGAGATCACAGCCGTAGTCTTTACCAGTGTTGCATAACCAGCCCATTTAAAAGGTACCTTTGAATTGTCAGGTAACACATTGTGCGTGAGGAAACCTATTGAGTCAAGTAAAATCAAAGTCAAAATCACCATCAGAATCTCAATCAAATCGAAATCAAATGGAAATTGTTGTGCTGACCGACTCTCGTGCTGGTGGCACGCAATAAGCACTATTCATGTGTGTGTTGATGCCAGTGCTGTCTGACTGGCTCCCTGTGCCGGTGGCACATAAAAAGCATCATCTAAATGTGGTCAATGCCATATATATGGCGTTAGGAAAGACATTCACCCATAGAAACCATTCCAAAACAGACATGCAATCTGAACAGCCTTTCAGTCAGTCAGCTCCTGTCAAATCGTCCAACCCATGCCAACATAGAAAACAGACATTAAATGATGATGATGATGATGATGATATACAGAGTAAGCACATAAATGTGAAAGGTGGGAAAAAATAGTACTTGCATATCAGAGGTAGAATAATATGTTTTATTATTAAAGCTGCACAAAAATCACAAAAAACTGCTACTCAGTTTCACGTTCCATTCATCGGACAGTTGTGATTAAGAATGGGACAAGACTTAAGGTTATTGTACCTTAATTCTTATCCCATTCTTAATCACAACTGTCCAGTGAACAGGAACGTGAAACTCTAAGTAGCAGTTCTTTGTGATATTTTTGTGTTGTTTTTGCAGCTTCAATAATAAAGTATATATGTATGTATGTATGTTTACATATATATATATATATATATATATATATATATATACGTCACTCACAAGGCTTTGGTTGGCCCAAGGCTATAGTAGAAGACACCTGTACAAGGTGCCATGCAGTAGGACTGGACCTGGAACAATGTGTTTGAGCAGCACCTGTGTGTGTGTGTGTGTGTGTGTGTGTTTGTCCCCCACTACAGTGCTTGACAATTAGTGCTGGTTTGTTTACGTTTCCATAACTTAGTGGTTTAGCAAAAGAGACTGATAGAATAAGTACCAGGGTTAAAAAAGAAGTCCTGGGGTTAATTCATTCTTCTAAAAATTCTTCAAGGCGGTGCCCCAGCATGGCTGCAGTTTGATAACTGAAACATATAAAATATGAGATAAAAGATCGACATATGTATATATCTACAAGGGGGTGCTGAAAAGTTCCTGATTTCAAGGGTATCACAAAAGGCCTAGTTGGAGGCCCAACTTTGAGTTCTTTTACAGAGCTTAGACAAATTGAAAGTCCACTGCACTAAGTTTGTGAATCTAAGAAGGGAATATGTTGAATAAAATCATAATTAACTGATGCATGATTTCAATAGCTGGAACCGATGGTGCATTGTAAAAAACACTTCATCTCATGTTACTTTGCAATGACTTTGATACTTGACCTGTGGTACACCATGCATTTGTTCAGGCATTGTCAATTTGATGAAGGGAGTGAGTCAGTGTACAGCACAAACATTTGATCACTATAAACAAATCATTTGTGCAGTTGTTCAGCAAGAAATTCCAGAACCATCTTTCTCAGACTGCAAGAAATTTGTACAACATAATGTTCTATTATTAGTGGAGTAAACAAAAAAGTACTCCATCCAGAGTAAGAATAATGCCATTTAATAAATGCAAGTTTTAAATGTAAGCTACAATAAGTTTCAGGAATGTGAAAGATTGCAAGATAGTACAGAGCATGCTATACAAGCTGGTTCAACTACTGTACTGTCACAACAGGAAACTTATAGTAACTCATATTTAAACCCAGTGTTTATTAAATTGTAAATATGTTAGCTTTGTTATCATTATCATTCTGTTTTCCATGCTAGCATAAGTTGGACAGTTTGACAGGAGTTGGCAAGCTGAGAAGCTGCATCAAGCCCCAAGTATCTATTTTATCATGCTTTCTGTGGCTGGATGCCCATCCTAATGTCAGCCACTTAATAGAGTGTACTGAGCGTTCTTTACATGACTGTACATGGCACTTATACATGACACCAGAATGGATACTTTTTATGTGGCACTAGCATGGATACTTTTAATGTGGCACCAGCATGAGTGCTTTTATGTGGCACCAACATGGGTGCTTTATTAATGGCACCAGTGCAGATCCTTTTTATGTGGCAGCAGCACAGGTGTTTTCTACATTGCACCAGTATGGATGCTTTTTATATGGAGCCAGCATAGGTGCTTTATATGTGACACCAGCAGGGGTGCTTCATATGGGCATCAGCATGGGTGCTTCTTATATGGCACCAGCACCAATGATTCATATATGGCAAAGTACCATTGCTTTACATGTGGTACCAGTATGTATATCTGTATGAAATGAAGATGAACTAAGAAAAATAACCCTGGTTGGCCAGTGGCATGTATTTGTAAAGCAAAGGCAAAAGTTTTCTCCCTAAGAGTGAAAGGCAAACTACAACAATGGATCTGAATAATGTAGTCTTCTTATGCTATACATTACACACAATAATCGGGATATTCATGTAATGTGTGAATGTGCATATGTACAAGGGGAGTGGGGTGCAAATTTCCTGGCTTTAGATAAAAGAAAATACAGGAGGATCATTTAATTATGATTTTATTCAATATATTCCCCTCTCAGATTGAAGTGGCTCTTCAGTTTTTCTAAACCCTGTAAAAGAACTTAGAAGGTTGGGCATCCAACCAGGCTTTTCATGATACCCTTGAAGCCAGGAACTTTTCGGCACCCCTCGTATATCTTGTTATATCTGTCATGTTCTGATTTACGCTGTCCTTCTCATTTCCTCTTTCTCTGCACTAATTATTTCATGTCTTCTCTCTTTGCACTAATTATTTCATTATCTTCTAAGTCTCTCTCTCTTTTTCTCTATCTCTCCCTCTCATGTCAATTTTTCACTAATTCTCTCTTCCAGATCAGAAGTTCTGTCACAAGAGATGGCAGGTGAACCAGTTTATGAAATATACATCATCCAGGTAAATGTCTTCACTCCCACTCACACTCCTCAACCAGCCAACACATAGTGGCCCTTTGTCCTACCCCACCATTGTACCTAATTACTTCCCTCTCCTTTCTTCTCTGTCTGTTGTGCCTTGTGAGTGTAGTTAGCTAGCTTTGGGAATAATGATATGAAGAGAGAGTTGTATTTCAATGAACAGGAGCAAATCTACAAGCTCACATAACTTGGTCTCATCAAAATTCCTCATGTAACCATGGAAATTATTCGTGTATTTCTTTTTTCTTTGTCCTGTGTATGACTTGTGATACACAGTGATAAGAAACTTTCAAGAGAGCTGAACAACAGATGGTCTTCAGAGAAGAAACACCATCTTAGGCAAGTGTTTTGGCCCTTAACTTCTTACACTCTAAGCAGGCCAGGCTACATCCAGGTCATAACTCCTGGATGCTTTTCTGCCAACACTATTCAGAGAAGTTTCAAACCACAGAACCAAATTTTAGGTGCCTACAATACATTTACACAGTTGGTGTTTGGAGATGTTATTTCACTTTTATTAATGATGGTGGTGGTGGTGGTGAAACTGTGTTGATTATTTCAGTGGTTATTGTAGAACACTATTCTGTATATGAGTGTGATAGTGTATAGTAATGTATATATACAGATATAGCTGCAGGCGTGACTGTGTGGTAAGAAGTTTGATTCCCAACCACATGGTTTCAGGTTCAGTCTCACTGTATGGCACCTTGGGCAGGTGCCTTCTAATGTGGTCTTAGGCTCATCAAAGTCTTGTGAGTAGATTTGGTAGATGGTAACTGAAAGATGACTACCGTATATATGTGTGTGTGTTTGGTCTCTCCTCACTGCTTAACAACTGGTGTTGTCCCTGTAACTGAGTAGTTTAGTAAAAGAGATCAATAGAATACTACGATTTAAAAAAAAAGTACTGGGGTTGATTCATTCAGCTAAGTCCTTCAAGATGTTGCCCCAGCATGGCCACATTCTAATGACTGAAACAAGTAAATGATGAGAGATAAAAGATCTACACTACACTACAGCCTGCTCCCGATCCCATCACCTTTTGACTTTGGTAAAATTTAGAGGTGGATGACAGCCTGCTGGGCTGAAATCCACACACACACTGTGGCTCTAGGTCCTTGTTCTGTGTCAGACAAGGAATTGCATTGATCTGACAAGAATCCTGACCTTTGGATTTCACCCCTGGAGTTGGTCCCAATCTATGGGGTCTTGCCTTCCTCAACCAGATCCACTGGCAGGAGAATTTAAAGTCTGAGTTTCCCTTGAAACCTAGAGTACCCCATGTGGTTGGAAAGAGAACTGCTTACCACACAACCATGCCTGCATATATATATATATATATATATATATATATATAATTATAAATATATAGGGATTGACAGTAACCTGCTTCTCCAACATACTGAGAATTCAGAAATAGCAGTCAAAAAACTACTGATTTCAAAACTACAAATTATTACTC
>NC_069009.1:9966845-9967598 GCF_001194135.2 Octopus bimaculoides
ACACACACACACACACACACACACACACACACACACACACACACACACATACATACATAATACATTTAATATTTGTGTGTGTATATATATATATATATACACATATATATGTGTATATATATAGATATATATACATGCAAGGGTTATGGAATCGAGTAGGAAAAGTCCAGGCTACATATGTTTCTTAGCGAGTGGAACTTCAGAAGTGGTAAAATCCAAGTGAGGTGTATACTGCTGGCTACTCTTCAGGCCAAGGATACCTTGATTAGATTAAAGGTTATATTTTGCTTTGTCACAAGGAAGTATGTGTTGACAGGAAGAAGATTCAATCAGAATGTGTGGACGGTACGGTATGAGGGGGGTATATAGATGGAGGGAGAAATAAGTATTAGAAGAAGCAAAGAAAGAAGAAAAAAATATAAGAGAGTGAGAGGAAGGAGGAATTGGGTGAGGTCAGTTGACTGGTAGTAGATAATATAGTAGTTTTGGCTGAATCACAGAATTTAGTGTTATTGGAGGGGAGAGGGTTAGGAAATATTTTTGGTCCTGAGGGAGAAAGAAAGTGTGTATGAATAAAGCAAGGTAGGGTGAGGAATTTAAGCCTGGCGAACTGGTTGTTGGTAGTCAAAGGGCTTTTATGGCCAAAAGGCAGAGACTGGCAGGAGAGTGGTGGGTAAAGAAAAAAGAAACATGAAGTAGTGGAGGTATGTGTAGGCATATGTATTAGTAAGGTTATGAATTGGGGGGGGAGTT
>NC_069009.1:9967779-9969898 GCF_001194135.2 Octopus bimaculoides
TATATATATATATATATATATATATATATATGAGAGTTAGGGGGAGACAAGAGCGGGATGGGGTTGTAATTATTTCTATTTTGAGAATAGATTTAGTGCCAGGTGTTTGCCAAGATCACACTTGTTATATCTACTGTAAGGTTTGGCATGGGTGACTATGGACCATTTGAGAGTGTAAGGGGTTGAATAAAGCATTAATTCAATAAATTGAGATAATGATGTACTGTTAGATTTTGTTTGGGATTTGAAGCTAGAGTAGTGACTGCTCACTGAAGGTGGTGCTACATGAGCCGATGTAAATGTCGTTACAATTGTTGGTTGAGACTGTGCACTTCTTATAAACTATGTTTTTAGTGAGACAGCGGTTATCTAAAGGACAGGAAGTTGGGCGTCTGAAGCTGCATAGGTTTGTGGGGGGTGTTCTGGATGAGCTTGTGAGGGGTTGTTATTTGGTGAGGAATTGGTGTTCAGTTTGTTATTATAGTTGGTGCTAGGTTATCATTTGATAAGGAGTTGAGGGTGGTGTTGTTGAGTTGGTATGATAATTATTGTCTGGTGGTATCCTCTGGGATGTTCTCTATTATGACAGGAAGTATATTTTGGTGTTGTGGTATATAATTAGTGTCGGGTGTTAGCATTGGCATTATAGTTGTAGTTATAAGGGTTAGTTTTGTTAAGGGGGTCAGTTGGTACATTGGGTTTATATGTATGGAGTTGGCGGTTATCTTGAATTAATTTACAAGGGTAGGGGTTAGCTGTTAGTGGATTTCAAGGTTTCTTGCTGTTAAGATTTTGGATAACTCCGGCAATATTGATGATGGTGGAGCTGGACGATTTTATAGACTGAGGGTTAAATATTTTTCTAAGGGGGTTAGATTTAGGGAAATGTTTTTCAAGTAGGGTGAAGAAGAGTTTGAATACTTGAGTCTGGATGTTATCACCACCTTCAAAGCTTGAGTGAGCAGTCACTACTCTAGCTTCAAATCCCAAACAAAATCTAACAGTACACCGTTATCTCAACTTATTAGTAAACTAACGCTTGATTCAACCCCTTATTCTCTCAAATGGTCCATAGTCACCCGCGCCAAACCTTATAGCAGATATAGCAAGTGTAATCTCTGCATAGCCAAGGTCATGCCTATTTTGCAATCCACAGACTCTCAGTGAACGCAGCAGTATAATATTCACCTGCAAACATTGAGCATTAAATCTATTCTCAAAATATAAATAATTACAACCCCACCCACTCTTGTCTCCCCCAACTCATATATTTTTTTCCCACTCATCCACCCTCTCTACTGCTTTGTATTAAAACCACAGTATCTTTCTCCACTTTTAATTTCTGGATTGTTATTTACAGAATTCTCTCCATATTTTTACTTACTATCTAAAATATTTTTCTTTCCTTTCAACTCCCCCTCCTGCCCCCTACATTCATAACCTTACAAATACATGCGCCTACATACACCTCCATAGGTTTGTTTCTTCTACCATTCTCCTGCTAGTCTCTGCCTTTTGGCCATAATAGCCCTTTGACTACCAACAACCAGTTCGCCAGGCTTAAATTTCTCACCCTACCTTGCTTTATTCATACACACTTTCTTTCTCCCTCAGGACCAAAAATATTTCCTAACCCTCTCCCCTCCAATTTATCTTTTCTTCAAGTACAAATCCCACCACTAAATTCTGTGATTCAGCCGAGAAACTACTATATTATCTACTACCAGTCAACTGACCTCACCCAATTCCTCTTTCCTCATTTTTTTCTTCTTTCCTCATTTTTTTCTTCTTTCTTCCCTTCTTCTAATACTTATTTCTCCTTACATTTATATATCTCCTCTCATACTGTGCTCTCCACACATTCTGATTGCATCTTCTTTGATACATGTGACAAAGCAAAATGTAACCTTTAATCTAATCAAGGTATCCTTGGTCTGAAGAGTAGCCAGCAGTAGGATCTTTGTGATTTGACGGCCAACACTTGTTTTCTTAACGAAACACTTTCAAACTTGGGACACTGGTAGAATGTGTCATACAAAACAACTTTTTCTCTTAGCCTTCTTAACAAAAAATTGTACATCGCAAGTTATTTCATGTTAAAGTTGTCGTATTTCTGTCA
>NC_069009.1:9970317-9972709 GCF_001194135.2 Octopus bimaculoides
ATATTCAAGTATTTTGATGGCTTTTTCCCCTTTGTTTACGAACAGTCTAGTTAATCGGAAATGTCAGAACTAACGGAGATTAATACCATATACACCGTCACAGCACTAACTGTATTCAACTGAATAGACATCAGTGATTAGTTGAAATTATCGAAATAAGACAATTTTTAACGTGAAATAACTTTGAATACAAAATTTTTTATCTGTTCTATACCACAAAATATACAAGTATACGAAGTTTGAAAGTGTTTTGGTACCAAAAACACTACATAAAAAAATGTTGCCCGTCAAATCATAAAGGTCCTAACTTGGATTTTACCACTTCTGAGGTTCCACTTGCTATGAAACATGTAGCCTGGATTTTTCTACTCCATTCCATATCTCTTGCATTCTTTTTCACACACTCAGCAACCCTGGTCGCCTACGCTAGAATATAAACAAACTTTTTTCTGCTTATCATTCTTCAATAAAGAAATATAATCCACAACTTTCCATCTTTATAAACCACTATTGTTCCTGAAGGTTGTTTTTTATATTCACTTTCTTCCTACACCACAATCTCGGATATACATTTATATATATATATAATCATCAAAAGAAGATTTCAGTCTGTTTTGGCTTGGTTTCTACAGCTGGATGCCTTTCCTAATGCCATTCACTCTACAGAGTGTACTAGATGCTTTTTATGTAGCACCAGCACCCACACCAATACTTTTTACATGTCACCTTGGTTCTCAATTCTGTTGTGGTGGGTGGGTCTTTTTCAGTACAGCAATATGCTACTTACCTTGGTCCTGGGAGTATGTATATATATTTAATAAAAATATACATATACTCATATTTTGAGTTCTATTGTTCCTGTTTGCATCAACATACCTACACACACACACACACACGCACACACGCACACACACACACACACACGAAACTGTGTGGGCTAAGATCCCCATTGATGGGTCACTGGTATTTATAGTGTGTTAAACACTTTCAGTATGCAAATTATTGACTCCTTCAAAAAGTAACTTCTGCATTTTTGACTGCTTGTTTCCCTGGAGACTGTCAGAATGATGTGGACGCCTCTGATGAGAACCCAATAAGGTTTGAAAATCAATTAAGGTTGTTGCTCATTTTTTCAGTCTGGTGACAAATGGCTAAAATTTGCCCTGTTTATAATTATACCACATGTTACATAGCTATATCAAACCTTGATACTGTGTGGACTAAGATACCCGTTGACAGGCCACTGGTATTTATAAAGTGTTAAACAATTTTGGTATGCAAATTAGGGATTCCTTCAAAGAGTAACTGCTGAACTTGTTGATTATATAAACAGTTTTGCTGCTTGTTTCCCTGGAGACTCAGAATGATGTGGATGCCTCCGATGAGAACTCAATAAGGTTCAAAAATCAATTAAGGTTGTTCGTCATTTTTTCAGTCTGCGGAGAAATGGCTAAAATTTGCCCTGTTTATAAATATACCATATGTTACATATATATGTGTTTATATATATTTGTTTTTCTCCTTATTCTTTCTCTTGAAGAGCGTAGCTCGAAACGTTAAAGACTTTCTCTATTCCCGAGCGTTAAACTAATACATCCTTTTGTTGTTTACACCACCTGTCCTCATCTGTTGTTGTTTTTTTCGTAAATTCTCCCATATATATATGAGTTTGTTAAATAAAAATGAGACAACAAAGTTGGTGTGAAATTTCTAGGACATTTATAAAGAAAAAGGTATTCTTACAGCTGTTTCAGAGATATGAAGGATATCTCCTCATCAGAGACGACATGAGAGAGTTAAATAGAAGGAAATAGTAGAGTTCAATATAAGGAGTTATTTTGGAAAGGGAGAGATACAGGAAGTATAAAAGGAATTATGAGAATAAAAATAAAAATATATGTAGGATGTTACAATTGTAGTTCCACTATACAAGAAAAAATAGATATGTATGCTATAAGGAGGAAAATGGTACTAGTCAAAAGGAATAGAGGAGGAAAGAAGAAAGAAAGAGGAAGAGAAAATGAAAAAGGCATGCTAGATGGTGGTCAAGATATTGTGAGGAGGAAGGAAGAGGAGAGCTATCAGTAGATAAAAGGAATAGTAGGGGTAGAAGGAAGAGATAATGTAGGGAAGGAATATTTAACTCTCTCATATTGTCTCTGATGATGGGATATCCTTCATATCCCTGAAACAGCTGTAAGACTACATTTCTCTTTATAAATGTCCTAGAAATTTCACACTGCCTTGGCTTTGTCTCATTCTATTTAACATATACATGCTCACACACAACCCACATTAGACTCCTCATTCATACTACTATCAAACTGGGAGTCTAACTATGGTCCTTCCGTAGCATTTACATAGCCTTACCTGCCATTCTGGGTCTTCTGGA
>NC_069009.1:9973267-9975217 GCF_001194135.2 Octopus bimaculoides
TTGGTCTCAGGAGCATTGTGGGTGATGCTTAAAACATCGACACCATCACCTCTAGCATTGCCACTTTCACCACCACCTTTGTCATCTCCACCACTATACTTGTCACCACCACCATCATCACTTCCACCACTAACATCATTATCACCTTCACTGCTACCACCATTAGATGCTCCAACACTACCTTTGTCATCTCCACCACCACCATCATCAACCCCACTACGTCCACACAGCAATTTAAATAAGAGTTTTGGCTGTTATTTCCAGCAGGTAGACATACTCAGTATGTCCTTTGATTAATATAAATTTTAATCCTTCAGCTATTTAATATTTTTTGGGGGCCTGCAATCAGCTATATTATTGATTCTGTTATTATCAATTTAATTGTTACCCTAGATAATAATAGTCAATAATATCTTCACAAATATTTTTCTCCTGAATTATTTGCTCCACACATATATAGATATGAGGTGGGACGAGGTGGTAAAGCATGACCTTTGAATGTTGGGCCTCACAGAGGCAATGACTAGTGACTGAGACCTTTGGTGATATGTTGTGCTTGAGAAGATTTGTCAAGCCAAGTGAAATTGTAGTCATGGCCGTTGCTGGTATCACATAACTGGCATCCGTGAAATTGTAATTGGGACTGCTGCCAGTAGCAGGATCTTTGAATGATGGGCCTCACTGATGCGAGAAACAAGGCGGTGAAGCATGATCTTTGAATGTTGGGCCTCACGGAGGTGATGGCAAGTGGCTGGGACCTTTTAGTAGTGACCGTTGCCAGTGTCATGTACATGGCACTCGTAAAACTGTAGTCATGTAAATGCCGGTGGCATGTAAAAAGTACACATTACACTCTTGGAGTGGTTGGTGTTAGGAAGGGCATCCAGCTGTAGAAACCATTCCAAATCAGCTTACCAGTTCCAGTCAAACCATCCAACCCATGCCGGCATGGAATGGAAAGCAGACGTTAAATGATGGTTATAATGATGATATATATATATATTAGATTGGAGCCTGGTGTAGCCATCCGGTTGCACCAGTCCTCAGCCAAATCGTCCAACCCATGCTAGCATGGAAAGCGGACGTTAAACGATGATGATGATGATGATGATATATATATATATATATATATATATATACACACACACACATATAGCATGCATATTTTGGTGTACTACATCTACCAATATTATGATGGATCTCCAATATATATTCTTGTGTGTATGTCTTAGTGTCTTTGTTTACCCTCGTAACTTAGCTGTTTGGCAAGAGAGACCAATAGAATAAGTACCAGGCTTAACAAAAAATAAGTCCTACACTCTCAGGAAGGGCATCCAGCTGTAGAAAACCATGTCAAATCAGACTGGAGTCTGGTGCAGCCTTCCAGCTTACCAACCTGGGTCAAATCATCCAACCCATGCCAGCATGGACAACGGACATTAAATGATGATGATGGTATTGATAAATTTGATTTAAAATTCTTCAAGGCATTGCCCCATTGTCTTAATCACTAAAACAAACAAAAAAACAAATATTTATATATTTTTAATAAATAAGTATTGTATTTTTCTAATTAACATTGACAGGGAGTGCCAGAGGGCCCACTGGGAGATCCACAAGGAATCCTGCAAGTGTAATCCCATTGGATGTCCATTTCTCATCTCGCTACCAAAATCTCGGGCAACATTCTCCAGACTGCGGAAACTGTTGGAGGCATATTCCAGGTAAGCGTTTGTGTGTAGTTCTGCCCCTATCTGTGTATTTTGTGTGTGTGTGTGTGTGAGAGAGAGAGAGATAGAGAGAGAGAGAGAGAAAGTGACTCTCTATGTTAGTTTATGTTGATATTCTTGTCATATATATATATGTATATTGTGGCAGATGTTCAGGTGCAATAAAGACTGCAAACAAACAGGAAACAACTTCTATCTCATTCCAGGGTGAAAAACTAGA
>NC_069009.1:9977794-9980604 GCF_001194135.2 Octopus bimaculoides
ATATATTACCAGCATGAACGTCAAACTTCAAAAAGTAGTTTAACCATTTAATGGATTTAGTAAATTTATACAGAAAAAGTAAGCATTATACCATCCAGCATAGATAAAAGTTTATATATATATATATATATATATATATATAGATATACACACACACACACACCATAAAAACCCATGTAATTTGTGCACCTGTGTAATTTATATAAACATTACTTCTCAGGATAAATACTGCTTCCATCTCTAATGAGCTAGTTGTAAAACTGTGTGGCTATGATTTTCTATAAATGAGGTGGTATCAAAAGGTTCCTGGACAAGTTGTTTAGTAAAAATTAACTTATCTATCTAGGTTTTAACATCATCTCCTTTGAAATAGTTACCTTGTGCAACAATACACTGGTCCCAGTGTTCCTGATACTTTTGAAATCTGGCTTGGAAGTGGTTTTCCATAAGCAAGTTGAGGACCTTCTGTGATTCACTCTGGATCTTGACAACAATGTTAAAACAGCGACCTTCCAGCTGCATTTTCATCTTGAGGCAGAGATGGAAGTCTGTTAAATCTGGCCAATAGGGTGGGTGTGGAAGCAATACCATGTTGTTTTTGACAAGAACCTCACAAGTGAGGAGAACTCGGTGACAGGTTGCTTTTGTTAAATGGTCTCCCTTAAACTCTTGAAAACATCACAGTAGAACTTTCGATTGACGGTCTGACCCTAGCGTGCGAATTCTCAATGCATGATATCACATTTCCAGAGGTGACACTCATGGCAAGTCTTTCTGGTCACTCATCGTTTTCCAGGGACGTTCTTCCACTTTTGAAGGGCCCATGCCACTCAAAACATTGCATTCCACTCCTTGCCTCGTCGCCATAAGCTTGCCGAAGCATCCTTGATGTCTCTGTAGCAGACTTCGCAAGTTTAACACACAATTTCATATTGGCTCTTTGTTCCTATCTGTGACAAAACCACAGATTACAGCATACATATGGCCACAGAAACACAAATTTCACAAGTTGTGAAGTAAACACAGTGACATCACTGTTAGCTCTCACTGTGCACACAACCATGTACTGCCACCTGTTGGCATACTACAGAACTTCTCTGGGAACCTTTGGAAACCACTTTGTATTGTGAGCTGGGTTAGACGACTGCTTTATCTTGCAGATAAGTATCCATCGATGGAGATGATCTAATAAGATTGAAATCACGTGATATGGTGGTCTCCAAGCTAGGATAGTAGGGAGTTCTCTCCCTGCTTCCAATATATATTGAGTGCAAAGCACACTGAATAGCCAGCTGGAGGAAGTGTCCTCCTGGAGTTAAAATAGCAGTATCCTCTGTTCTTAAAGAACACCTATGTTTAAGTGAGCCCCTCGTTCTTCGATCACCGTTTGTTATCTCCCCCTTTTCTTAGCTCTCCTGAAAAAAGAATTTCTAACTTCCGGTCAGCCATTGTTATGATCAGCCATTATTATGATTGACCGTTGACTGGACACTATTCAATTTTTTTTTTCTCCTTGTCTCCGTATTCTTTCTGTTGAAGAGCGTAGCTCGAAACGTCAAAGACTTTCCGTATTCTCGAGCGTCATACTAATACATCCTTTTGTTATTTACACCACCTGTCCTCGTCTGATGTTGTTTTTTCATACATTCTCCCATATATATATGTATATATATATATATATAAAAGAATTTATCTGTAAATATAATATGTGAGAGTTATTTGGTAGCCATGATAAAACTCCGAGTTTCGGATGTCGTGGCGGAAACCCACTGGCCATCGAAAACAATGCTATGAAAATGACCTTTAAACAAAGAGAAATTACTGTGTGGTTGACCGTTATTAAGACAAAAGAGCTATTAGAATGACCACTAAGTAAGGGGAGGGAGTAAAAATATCCTTAGCATTCGCGTAAGCGCGCATGCCCATACATACACATGCGTGCCCGCACACCCACGTACATGCGCCTATATGTATATACTCATCCACTCTCACTTGAAACACACACATGCTCACCCACACATTCGTCATAAAATATATACATACACGCTCGCATACGCGCACAGGTTCATGCACACGTCTATATACGCACATGCAAAAGAAAACCAGGGCTAAAGGCAAAATACAGAAAAATGTGTAAAAAAAGTGTAAAAAGGTTCATACACACATCTGTGCATGTGCGTATATAGACGTGTGTATGAACCTTTTTTGTGCGCATGTGTGTGTGTGCAAGCGTGTATGCGGGTATGTATGTATTTTTTGGCGAATGTGTGGGTGAGCATGTGTGTGTTTCAAGTGAGGGTGGATGAGTACATACATATAGACGCATGTACATGGGTGTGCGGGCGCGCATGTGTATGTATGGACATGCGCGCTTACGCAAATACTATGGACATTTTTACTCCCTTACCTTTAATCCCTCCCTTTGCTTAGCAGTCATTCTAATAGCTCTTTTGTCTTAATAACGGTCAACCACACAGTAATTTCCCTTTGTTTAAAGGTCATTTTCATAGCAGTTTTTCGATGGCCAGATAACTGAAGAGATGGCGGCATGGGTTTCCACCCTGACATCCGAAACTCAGAGTTTTATCATGGCTACCAAATAATTGTCACATATTATATTTATAGATAAATTCCTCTATTTACATAATATCGAGGTCTATTTCATTCTTTTGTTGTCTTATCATTTTTATCAATATATATCATCATCATCATCATCATCGTTTAATGTCTGCTTTCCATGCTAGCATGGGTTGGATGATTTGACTGAGGACTGGCAAGCCAGAAGGCTACAGCAGGCTCCAATCTGATTT
>NC_069009.1:9981228-9982241 GCF_001194135.2 Octopus bimaculoides
TATATATATACACACACACACTGTTTTATTTGCTTCAATCATTTGAATGCAGCCATGCTGGAGCACTGCCTTTAGTTGAACAAATCAACCTCAGGATTCATTCTTTGTTAGCCTAGTACTTATTCTTTCAGTCTCTTTTGCTGAACCACTAAGTTACAGGGACGTAAACACACCATATCAGTTGTCAAGCAATAGTGGGGTTACAGGCACACACATACACTTATATATACACGACGGGCTTCTTTCAAGTTTCCATCTACCAAATGCACTCACAAGGCTTTGGTTGGCCTGAGGCTATAGTAGAAGACACTTGCCCAAGGTGCCGTGCAGTGGAACTGAACCCAGAACCATGTGGTTGGTAAGTAAGCTACTTACTACACAGACACTGCTGTGCCTCTTATATATATATATATATATATATTTGAATGGTACTCATGTTAGCATAGTTACAATATGCCATATTCTGTGTGTGCATATTTTTGTGTGTGTATGTGCGGGAATATGGCTTAATGGTCAAGGTAATGGGCTTATGATTAGAAGATTGTGGTTTTGATTCCTGAACCAGGTGATACATTGTACTTGAGCGAAACACTTCATTTCACATTGCTCCAGTCCATTCAGCTGTCAAAAGCAAGTGTTCCTACAATGGACTGGCATTCCATCCAGGAGTGAATATATATGTCACAAAATCTGGGAAGCCAGCCTTATGAGTTTGTATGACTTGGAAAGGACCTTTGACGTGTGTGTTATTTCTTTACTGCCCACAAGGAGCTACACACAGAGGGGACAAACAAAGACAGAGAAACGGATTAAGTCGATTATATCGACCCCAGTGCGTAACTGGTACTTATTTAATCGACCCCGAAAGGATGAAAGGCAAAGTCGACCTCGGCGGAATTTGAACTCAGAACGTAGCGGCAGACGAAATACCGCTAAGCATTTCGTGTGTGTGTGTGTGTGTGTGCGTGCAAAAAATATATACATACACATCATGCACAGGCATGATTGTTTCC
>NC_069009.1:9982664-9983408 GCF_001194135.2 Octopus bimaculoides
CCTAGACATGTTTCTATCTTTTTAGTTGTAACCAATAGGAAATACTGGAGAGAGGCAACTCTGGATAGACTTAATTAAAGCCATAGCTTTAACTAAAACTGAGTCAATATCATTCACTTAGTTGTATCATTAGACTATGAGGTTGGGAAAATTTCCAGCAGTATCAGCACCAAGAGGTTCCAAAAATTAAGCAGAAACACAACAAAGAACCAAACAGAAAATTCACACAAGACATGGATGTTGTTGACTCTTTGTCAGTTATCTCCCAAACTATCCTTACAATTTCATGCTTTTAATGATAATATTGTTCATTTTTGGTGACCTCAAGAGTAAGAAGCTGCTGGGAATAGCGAGTGAACATTGGGGACAGTAACAAAAACAAACAATACAAATGTGAATATACAAACAAAATAAGCCAGTGTGGCTCTTGACCAGACGAATATATGGGAAATACAAAGGAAAATGTTCTGCGGGACTATTTCTGTTAGCAGAGTTCCTATCATATGCCATACTGTGTGTGTTTGTGTGTATATTTATGTATATGTATGTGGAAGCCACTGGCTGAGTAGTTAAGGTTTTGGGCATATGATCAAAAGATTGAGGATTTGATTTCGGGACCAGGTTATGCATTGTTCTTAAGCAAAACACTCATTTCGCATTGCTCCATTCCTCTCAGCTACAAAACAAGCATCCCTGTTATGGACTGGCATCTTATCCAGTGGGGAATATATATATATATATATA
>NC_069009.1:9983938-9985041 GCF_001194135.2 Octopus bimaculoides
AAGTTATTACATTTGGTAAAGAAATTTTTACTTAAAATATTGCAACTAAGGATAAAATTTGAATATTAAAAATTATTTAATTTTAATTTACAAAGTAATATTATAATTAAAAAAGGTACCATCATTTTGGTAAAATATTGACACACTAGAATACTTAAAAAATGAAAGCCAGAAGTACCAATATAGCTAAAGCTTTATGCAAAGTAGAATAGTATATATGGTAGGTAAATTCATTATGTAAAAAATAGGCATTGGGTCAAGACTAAAAATGTGAAGACTTGGCAGTAACTTAGGCAATAACTCAAGCAAATTTTACTGTGAATTTGTTGTTATAGGTAGATTTTACTGTAATATATAACTAATTTTTGTATTATTGTACTAACTAATTATGTACTGCTATTATTTTTGTATTATTGTGCTAACTAATTATGAACTAATTATTTTTTTTATCACCTATTTTCATATTTCTAATTATTAATTAATAATTAAAAAATGAATTTCTTTTAAAGGGCAAAAAATATTTTAATTGGGTTATTTTTAAATTTTAATAGAATTAACAATTTAAATATTTTATTTGAAACTTTATCTTTCGCTGCAATATTTTAAGTAAAAATTTTCTTGTTCTGTACTTTACCAGATGTAATAACTTGTCCAGAACTTTTCCAAGTGTAATAACTTCTCTGTATTTTCCAGGTTTAAAAGCTTAAGAATATTATTTCTCTCGCTCACATTTTTCAATGTAATATATATATATACATCACAGAATCCAGGAAACCAGCCCTATGGAGCCAATGGCTTGGGAAAGACCTTTGATATGTTTGTATGTGTATAATTCAGGTGCATTTTCAAGCCCCAAGACAAATTCTCATACATACATATATATATATATATATATATATATATATATAGGCACAGGCACAGGCATGGCTGTGTGGTAAGAAGCTGGCTTCCCAACCACATGGTTTTGGGTTTACAGTCTTACTCTATGGCACCTTCGGCAAGTGTCTTCTGCTACAGCCTTGGTCTGACCAAAGCCTTGTGAGTGGATGTGGTAGATGGAAACTGATAGAAGCCGATCGTGTGTGTGTGTGTGTGTGTGTGTG
>NC_069009.1:9985364-9986339 GCF_001194135.2 Octopus bimaculoides
ATATATATATATATATATATATATATATATAGATAGATAGGAAGGACAACAAAAGAAAGAAAGAGACCTCGATATTATGTAAATAGAAGAACTTGTCTGTAAAAATATGTGACACTTATTCGGTAGCCATGATAAAACTCAGTTTCGGATGCCGGGGTGGAGGCCCGCACCAACATCTCTTCGGTTATCTGGCCATTGAAAAGTCCTGTGGCAAATGACCGTTAAACAAAGGGAAATTACTGTGTGGTTGACCGTCATTAAAACAAAAGAGCTATAGACCGCTAAGTAAGGGGAGGGGGTAAAAGTAAGGGAGTAGAGAAGTCTATAGGTTCGCGTAAGTGCACCAATCCATACATTCGCCTATAATTATATACTAAACCACTCTCGCTTTAAACACACACATGCTCACCCACATACTCGCCAAAAACTACATATAAGTACATATGCAAATATATACACACATACACACCCACACTCACACAACAACCCCGCACCCATACACACACACGCAAAAAAAATTCTTTTTTACAGGGCTAAAAGCAAGAAACAGTGTGGGAAAACTATAAGGTTAAAACGCGTCTCAACTGCGCATATTTTCGTATGCATGCACATATATCTATATACGCACACACATACACATTCACAAGCATGCACATAAGGTTCCATGTACGTGTCTATAGACGCACAGGAAAAAAACAGGGTGGAGGGGAGAAAACAGAAAAATATGTGTGGAAAAATCATAAAACATTAACTATAATTATGTAAAAAATATAAAAAAACATAAAAAATATAAAAAATCCAAGTAAAAGTATAGAATGGTAAGAAGCTTACAATAAAGAAAGCAAATCCTATCAGTACAATCCTATCAGTACAGTCCTATCAGTAAAAATATTTTTTAAATGTATAAGAAATCTAAGTAAGAAGTATAGAGAGATAAAAAGCTTATACATAGACACAAAATAGAAAGCAAGTCCT
>NC_069009.1:9986944-9991480 GCF_001194135.2 Octopus bimaculoides
TATTCAAAATATTCCCCTCTCAGATTTACAAACCTACTGCAGCAGCCCTTCAGTTTTTCTAAGCCCTGTAAAAGTACTCAGAAGGTTGGGCCTCCAACCAGGCCTTTAAAGCCAGGAACTTTTAAGCATCTCCTATATATATATATATATATCAAAACAAAAAGACAGAAAATTTGGTATATTTTAAATTTCATGTGATACACGTTTCATTGCAGTATAGGAGTCACAAAGTTATGCATATAAAAACAAAAAAAATGTGTTGAATGTCCTAACTGTAACTCAGACAAATACTCAAAAATAATACGAAATTACTTTGGATGCCATTGCAGTTTCAAGTATTAAGCATTAATCAGGAGTATATTGAGAGATATTAGGAAAAAGAGATGGAAAACAATATTTATCAGGGGGAGTGAGAGTATGCATGCGTAGTCTATGTATAGTTTGCAGTTCAGAAAATTGTTAAGGAAATGAACTCTGGTAGTCTTCTCCTGGTTTGTTGATCAAATTTCAGCTTGTTATGCGAGTTTAATTTTCTTTAGAAAAACTGTTCATTATTCAATATGTTTGATTGATTTCTTTCTTTCTTTTCCCAGATATTCTGTGAATGTTTTTCAGCCACCAGTCAAGGCCGAAGTGTCATCGTCGTCTTCAGTAGCAGCAGCAGCAGCATCTATGGCAGCTGCAACGACAACCATTCTCACTACTTCCAACACCACCACTACCACCAAGCTGCCATCATCCATCACCACTGGCTGCTCCATGTCGGGGCTCAGTTCAAGCAGCCAGTCTTCTGGGAGTCTCAGCAGTCTGGACAGCCAAGCTTCCTACAGTAGTGCCTGTACGCTGACTGCTGACCCAGAGACCAACATGGCCGATGTCCATGATGACGACGATGATGATGGTGATGCTAATGATGGCAATAATGGAGGTGATGACGGTCATGTAGGTGATGCCATGACTTCCACAACCACCACCACTGGCTCTGGCCTCTATCGGAACGAAGGGGAAGAGGAAGCTGATGAAGATGATATCTGTTCTGGTGGTGGCGATGGTAGGAGAAAGCGGAGCAACACCACTGGTTCTGTAATGTCTTCAGAACGACTGCGGGCTGGGCTACCAGCACGCTTCTCCCCAATACCCACCCCACCGTCAAATTCTTCTGTGACCCCACCCCACACCTCTCTTGGCAAGTGTGCCCCGCTGCCGACTGTACCGTCATCTTTGTTGACGGCAGCAAATTCGACGCCTCCCTTGCCACCCCCACCTCCCCCTCTACCTCCTGCTGCTGTCAGCCCAACTATGCCAGCACTGACGCCCTCTGGCGACCCTTCCCCACTCCCATTAATGCCATTCAGCCGGACGGAGGCAGACACGATGCTAGATGTAGAACAGTGGCAGAGGACATCGCTGCTCTCTTCTTCTTCCTCCTCCCCTTCCTTGCCTTCCACCTCCCCTCCTGCACCCTGCCTCCCCTCCTCCTCCTCTTCTACCACCAACAACACTGCCACCGCTATCAGCCCTGCTCACCAATCCCCAGCTACAACCCCAACAGGCGCCACCTCGGCCGGTGGCGGGGATGCATCATTGTTGCTCTCTGACCGCATGCACCTCAGCCGCACCCAGTTGCCCACTTCAGCCGTGCTTGGACTGCAGAACGAGGAGACCCCACTCGACCAGGGACCAGCCCTCTTCTTTGTCAAGCCCGTCTGTCAAGATGGTAGTGAGATCAATGGTTACAATGGCATGAAGCTGGAAGACAGAGGTAAGAATCAACTTAATGTTTACTGTCCTTTATTGTTTACTGGTTTCACTCATTGGACTGTGGCCATGTTGGGGCACTACCCTGAAGGGTTTTTAGTTGAATGAATCAACACCAGTACTTATTAATTCTATGACTCCCTTGTGCCAAACTGCTAAGTTACAGGGATGTGCACACAGCAACAATGGTTGTCAAGTGGTGGTGGGAGACAAACACACACACACGCACATATGATGGGCTTTTTTCGGTTTCTGTTTCCCAAAATCCACTGACAAGGCTTTGGTTGGCCTGAGGCTATAGTAGAAGTGGGACTGAACCTGGAACCGTGTGATTGGAAAGCAAGCTTCTTATCACACAGCCATACCTGGTTATTTGCGTCTAGCCCCAGGACAGTTCTAATCCATCAGACCCATGAACAAAAATGTTCCAGCTGTGACCAAGCCATCTTTTAACAAGATAGTGTGTCTTGAACTACATTATGTCATTGTAGAGGATCCTAGTTACTATCAGCAGGCTGTAGATGTTGTTTAGCCTCCAGCAGACCTATGACCATCCCATCTTTATTCATTTTAGACACAGTATATTTAGGACTACATTATCCAACATATCCTTCCCTTTCATGTCAGTTGGATATGTAATGAGGGAGATTTTCATGCTCTTTCTAGCAGATACTTAATCAGCCCTATGTCTCATCTTGTTAGGTGACGAAGCACTTGATTTGAAGAACAAGAAGTTTTTGGCAATGGATTGGCAGAACAACGACCGACAGCCACGTTTTGTGTTGGTCCAGTCCAAGGAATTGGTACGTACTATTATATTTTTTGTAGTGGTAATGGGAAGGGGGCAATGCTCATAACTTTTGCTGTATAGCTTTGCTATGACATATACCTGTAATACCGTGTTTGTTGTTTAACCCTTTAGCATTTAAACTGGCCATATCCAGCCCAAAAGGATCATCATCAACATCATCATCGGTTAACGTTCATTTCCATGCTGGCATGTGTTGAATGGTTTGGCTAAGAACTGGCGAGCCGGGAGGCCATACCAGACTCCAATCTGATTTAGTAAGGTTTCAACAGCTAGGTGCCCTTCCTAACACCAACCACTCCGACACTGTAGTGGGTGCTTTTATGTGCCACCGGCACAGGAGCCAGTCAGGTGGCACTGGCATCAGCCATGCTTGAATGGTGCTTTTACGTGTCAACCGGCATGGGTGCCAGTCAGGCGATACTAGCATTGGTCACAACTACGATTTCACTTAGCTCAACAAGTCTTCACAAGCACGGCATATTGCCCAACAATTGAAGGGTGCTTGTAAACAGGCCAGTTATGTGAAAATGGCATCCACTATGACTATGATCTCACTTGGCTTGCTGGATCTTTACAAGCATGTCATATCTCCAAAAGTCTTGGTTGCTTGTCATTGCCTCTGTGAAGCCCAGTGTTTGAAGGTCATGCTTTACCACCTCATCCCATGTCTTCCTGGGTCTACCTCTTCCACAGGTTCCCTCCACTGTTAGGGTGTGATACTTCTCTACACTGCTTTCCTCATCCATATGCATCACCTGACCATACCAGCGCAGTCGTCTCTCTTGCACACCACATCTGATGCTTCTTATGTCCAACTTTTCTCTCAGGGTGCTTACACTCTGTTCATGTATGCACACTGACATTATACATCCAGCGGAACATACTAGCATCATTTCTGTCAAGTCTACACATGTCCTCAGCAGTCACGGTCCATGTTTGACTGCCATGTAGTATGGCTGTTTACACACAGGCACGATACAATCTCCCTTTCATTCTGAACGAGAGGCCCTTTATTACCAGCAGAGGTAGGAGCTCTCTGAACTTTGCCCAGGCTATTCTTATTCTAGCAGCTATTCTTTCAGAGCATCCACCCTTGCTTGGTCACCCAGGTAACAGAAACTAACAACTACTTGTAGTTTTTTCCCTGGCATGTGATGGAATCTGTTTCCTGTACATCTTTGGTGTTTATTGCACCTATTCATCTGCCACACACAAAAACTATCTTCCCAGTTAACCTTCCTTTGATATTACTGCACCTTATGTGTCCATAGCTTACACTGGGTACATCTTATGGAATTTCTACCTACACTTTTTCTACACATTGAGCAGGGGTCTACTTGAAGAAATTTGTGATTCGTCCGCCTTCCTACTTACTATGACTTTGGTTTTTGCTAGGTTAATTCTAAGGCTCTTTGATTCTAGACCTTGCTTCCACATCTAAAACTTCTCTAGTTCTGGTAAGCACTCAAATATTAGAGCAAGGTCATCAGCTTAGAGGAGCTCCCAGGGTCAGCCTGTCTTGAACTCCACTGTCATTGCCTGGAGGATTATGAGGAACAAGAGGGGGCTGAGGACTGATCTTTGGTGGATCCCTACTTCTACCTGGAATTCTTTGCTATACTCGTTGCCAACCCTCACCTTACTGACAGCATCCCTGTACTTGGCTTCTACAGCTCTCACCAACAACTCATCTATCCAGTCATTGGGTATGACTCCTTCATGTATCACCTGGTTAACTACACGGGTGACTAGACTATAGCCTACACTGCCATATATCCAGTGACCCGGGAACAAAATTTGCTTAGGGGGTGCAAACTCAGTTCCAAAATTTGGCACTACTGGAGAAGTGTGGATCCAAGTTCTGGGAGTGTGCATGTTACAAATTTGCGCATGCGCATGCGTTAGTCGTAAGTAGTTGAATTTAGCACTCAGGTAAAAAACGAGACGCTCGCTACTTGCTGTAAATG
>NC_069009.1:9991490-9991683 GCF_001194135.2 Octopus bimaculoides
CTTTGCTATACTCGTTGCCAACCCTCACCTTACTGACAGCATCCCTGTACTTGGCTTCTACAGCTCTCACCAACAACTCATCTATCCAGTCATTGGGTATGACTCCTTCATGTATCACCTGGTTAACTACACGGGTGACTAGACTATAGCCTACACTGCCATATATCCAGTGACCCGGGAACAAAATTTGCTT
>NC_069009.1:9997456-10003506 GCF_001194135.2 Octopus bimaculoides
CGTCAAAACGGTAGAGGAGTAGGGGCCGAAACCGGACGTGGTTCCTCCTGATGATGTCTTGAGCTAACTGGATCCTGTAAAGGAGCTGTTGTGGTAGCAGACCACGAAACACGGTTGAAATTCCATTCCTTGAAGGGGTTTTATTTCTAGACTGGGGTCAAACGGTCGAATCCATTCAACCATGTTTTAAGTCTTTAGCAACACCAATTACAAAGAATTTGGGAGTGGTTCTGAAAGATGGAGAGAAGTATTGACAGACAGAAACTGGGTGGGAGCTGTCTTCAATAATTCAAGTAATGCTATATATTCAAAATTAACTATACATGCTGGTTTTGTTGTTGTTATTGTTGCTGCTACTGTTGTTATTGTCACTTATTTTTTTGTATTTTGACGCTACTATCACTTTTATTTATTTATTTATTTTTTCTTTGTTTTGAAACAAGATCGAAATAAACATTTTATACCGATAGATTTTAGACACTTTTTTTCTGAAACTGGTAAGATTATGTAGGGGGTGCAAATTTTGATCTTGCACCTCCTGAAAATTCTAGGGGGTGCAGGTGCACCCGCTGCACCCCCTGTTCCCGGGCCCATGCATATATCTGAAACATCTCAACAGTGATTCCTGATAGGCTGGGGTTTTTCCCTGTGTTCATACCCTTAATTGCTTTATCTATCAATTTGGATAGCTGGTCCCTCTGTTGAGTTGACACTTGGCAGACTCTCTTTCTCCCATTCATTCTCTCCGTTTAGCAGCCTTTCATTGTGGCATCTCCAAATCTCTCTCTTTGCAGCATCATTAAATACAAGTGAGCCATCATCCATGTGAACACATTTCTCTCATATGACATCATGATTTTCTCTCACAGTCTTGTAATTTGAAACACTTCGAGTCTCTGGTCCTCACGACACAGAATATTGGCAAATTTCTTATCTGCTTCCCCTCTGGCTAAGTAAACCTATCTCTTAGCTTCTCTTCTGGTGATCTGATACTGTTCCCTGCTACCACCACACTTCCAGTCCTTCCATGCCTGTTTCTTTTGCCTGATGACCCTCCACCATGTCACCTTAGGTTGAGAGGGGACTTTGCACCAGCCACAGATCTGATCAGTAGCCCTCAACAAGTTGTCTCATAGGAACCTCCAGCTGTCCTCCACATTATGTAAAGCTATATCCTCTTCTTTTTTGTTAAAGGCTTCAAGTAATACATCTCTAAATCTCTATCCTTAAGCTTCCAAACCCTTCTTTTCCACGCTGGTCATCTTCTGGGATGCATTCTTCATCTGGGAAAGTTTTGGCATTTATAAGTAACCATCTTTCTCATTTCCTGGTGAGAATGTAGTCAATCTGACTAGGGTACCCACTAAACTGGTATGTGAACAGGTGACTGGCAGGTTTCCTGAAGTTAATATTATGTGCACAGTGAATATATTAGATTGACACATAGTTTAAGATGGTAAAAGGAGGGGATACAATGTTTCAAGTGTAGTTCTTTGTCGGAAAGAGGAAAACATTCAGAGAAAAGGAAAAGAATAAGTCTGGGAAAAGCATGTGTAAAGTGACTGGGAGTGGAAAGAGAGAAAATAGTTTTTGAAGGCAAGAGAATACAAAAATGGTCAGTGTGTGCGCGTGTGTGATGGTATATGTGTGTTTGTGTTTATGTGAGTGGCGTATGAGTGAGGGAGTGGTGCTGACAGGTTTGTAGCAGTAGATTTGGTGGTGAGAAGCAAGGTAACGTGTGAGTGTGTGTCAAGGTGTGTATATATGTATGTTTGCATTTGCATGTATGATGTGTGGGTGAAGGGTTTTTATATATGCTAACGTATGAAAACTGTGTGTGTGTGTGTGTGTGTGTGTGTGTGTGAACAGGTGTGTATGTAGTGTGTGAGGGTGGTAGTGGAAAAAGAATTAAAAATAAAAATAATAAAGATGTATGTATATATTCCATAGTTTTTCTTCTTTTTCAGGAATGTGATGATGATGAAACTGTTCAGCTGGAGTCATTGGATGGTAAATGTGGCCTTGGATTTCATTTATTGTATTCAGTTGCACAAAACATGATAATCCATTCTGGTTAAGCAACCACAATGGTGAAACATACGTAGGAACTAATAACACTGTATAACAAAATTAAAATTGTATTTTTCCTTGGTGTTATTTCTTATTTGCTTCTCTCTAGAAATCAAAAGGAATGACTTCTATTCTCTTCAAATTTTGCTTTTGTGACCTGGACATCAGTGTTTTGAAACTGACATTATATTTCATACAGATTCAGCTCTGAGCTACTGAAGCAGAAATCGCATCATATTCTGCTCAATACCACAGATTTACTTCTCAGTTGCTTGACCATAACCACTTGAGGGTGTCCTTTAGTGGATGACAATATGTGCATCTCTCATAATGAGCAGGAGTTGTTGGGGAGCATCATAGCCATGTGTTGAGAGGGATTCTTTGAGGTTTGAATAAACATAAGGAAAGCAAATTTTGAAGGAAATATTATCCATTTCTCATACTTTCTATGGGTAAGCAAATAGGAAATAGCAGTTGCTACTCAAAGACAAAATTTGTTACACAGTTTAATATAAACTTATGTTTATCGTAATTTTTCCTGCAATTGCCCTGTATTCCATAACTGACAATGTTACTAAGTATAGTAGTTGCTTAACCCTTTCGTTACCAACCCAACTGGCTCTGTAGTACAAGTGTCTTGTTTTCATAAATTTTGAATTAAAATCTTCCACCAAATCTTAGTCACAACTTACGTTCCTAACACTAACTTAATTATAACTAAGTTATTTTACAAAATTCTTTGTTATATTTTAAATAACTGAAACAAACACAGTATCTCAAAATAAATACGGTAACAAAAGGGTTAACCACTATACTGAAAGTAGACTGAACTATGGTAATCTAAACATGTTTGTACACATAAGATGCACTATATATATCTTTTATTTGTTTCACTCATTAGACTGTGGCCATGCTGAGGCATCACCTTGAGGAATTTTAGCTGAATGAATCAACCCTTTACTATCTTTTTGTAAAGTCTGGTGCCTATTCTATCAGTCTTTGCTAAACCACTAAGTTATGGGGATGTAAACAAATCAACACTGGTTGTCAAGTGGTGGTGAGAGACAAACATAGACCAAAACTCGCATGCATTGATATATATATATATATATATATATATATATATATATATATATATATATATATATATATATATGTACAACAGGTTTTTTTCAGTTTCCTTCTACCAAATCCACTCACAAGGCTTTGGTGCTTTTATACATGGCACTTGCACAGGTGCTCCACATGTGGCACTGGCATGGTTGCTTTATATGGGGAACCAGCACAGGTTCTCTATACGTGGCACCAGTGTGGGTGCTTTTTACACAGCACCAGCTTCTGACAGCCATAGTGTACTGTACTGCTAATGTCTTGTATGTATATTGCCCTTGTGTCAAAATAGAAATCTTTGTTATAGATGTTGTTGTTGTTGCAGATACTGGTGATATTTCACTCGATCATTGTCTGAATCTCTTCACTGAACCTGAAGTCCTCAGCCAAGAAGAGGCTTGGTAAGTAGTTTTTAAGACAATAGAATGTGATTTTAGAGAGATTTGGCTGTTATTTCTGACAAGTCGACTGAACAAGTACAAGTTCCTCATTTGTCAGGTGATGGTCACATGTGGTTGGTATTGTTATTGTTTAATCCCTTAGCATTTAAACTGACCATATTCAGTCAAAATAATTTCCTGTATTATCTTCAAACTGGCCAGATCTGACCTCTCACACTTACCCTACAATATTATTCTAAAAATAAACAAACACATCATCAAAATCTCAAGCTATGAGATAATGCATGATTAATATGAATCAATATGAATGAATAAGCATTACACTTGACAGAGAAGAGTTTAACCAGCCAGATCCAGCTCAAATATTCTTCCTGTTTTGCATTCATCCTTACATCTACCCTACAATGCCATTCTAGAAATTAACAATCACATCATTGAAATCTCAAAGCTAGAAGATAATGCATGATTAATTCCAAACAACATGAATAAATAAACATTACATTTAAGAGAGTAATCCGTATGCTAAAGGGTTAACCTAAGGTCAACTTTGATCAAACGGACTGATGATCAGAATCATTCCAGCTGTGGCCATCCTATCTTGTTTTTCTCTCTAGTTACCTTGTTTTAATTGATTAATGATATTTGTATGGAAGAATGTTATGAATAAACATCATGAATGTTGTACTTAATGAAAGAGTACAATTGTGTTGGGGTTAGTCAGAAGGATCTGTAGAGTGACATTACTCAACAGAGTGTGTAGCTTCAAGATCAGGGAGTGGTGCCAGCTTGGGAGCTTTCTTATGTGGTGTTGGCATGGATACTGTCTACATGGTGCTGGCATGGGTACTTTTTATAGAACATCTCTACATATTGATCCTGAAACAAGGCTTGGGATATTGTGTGACATGCACCTGGGATTGGGGTTCCTCTTGGAAATTCTCAAAAGGAGACTACTTTTATTGAGCTCTTTCATTTTTGCTAACCACAACATAAACAAAAAAAACTAGAAATCTATGTATGGATGCACAGATTTGATAGATATTTAAATATTTTCACTTTGTCTCTGTCTTTACCCAGGTACTGTCCCCAGTGTGCAGAACACCGAGAGGCCACTAAACAGATGTCTATATGGCGTCTACCCCGAATGTTAATCATACAGCTGAAGCGGTTTTCATATGGTCATCTCAGCTGGAGGGACAAAGTGGATAAAATGGTACACTTCCCCACCCGGTGAGTTTAATATATATATATATATATATATCAGGCTGAGTAAAATGTAAGCAACGTTTTGAAACATGAAATTCATCATAATATATTTCAACAATGCGGAAATTTTATTTATCAAAGTAAGTACCTTTACAATGAACACATTTTTGCCAACGAGTTATAAGTTTGTTTATTCCGGTAACATAAAAATCTGGAGTTCTGGAGCTGATAATCTATTTGAACGCACTTTCAGCATCGGTTTGATTTTTGAACTCCTTCTCTTGCAGGAAACCACAAGGTGCTTGAAAAAGAAGTAGTTGGTAGGAGAAAGGCCTGGAGAATAAGCTGGGTGGGGAAGAACTTCGTAGCTAAATTCCCTCAATCTCTGGAGCAGTCTGGGATGGAGGAGTAGCAGTTTTTCATTCATTTTGGCAATTTCATGGCAATATGTTTCTGCAGTAATGGTTTTTGCAGGTTTTAATAAGTTATAGTCAATGAGTCCAGCAGTACACTACCAAACAGTCACTGTAACCTTCTTTTTGAAGAACTTGGGTTTAGAGAATGTTTACGGTGCTTCATTTTGGTCCAACCACTGTAAAGAACGTTTTTTTTTTATTGTTGTACAGAATCCACTTTTCATCGCAAGTTACAATACAGTTGAGAAAAGGATCAGTCTGGTTATGGAGAAGAAGTGACAAGCAAATTTCATATCTACGTATTTTGTGATTTTCATTCAAATCGTGTGGTACCCATTTGTCAAGCTTTTTTGATTTTCCAACTGCATGTAAATGGTTACTGGCAGTTTTCTGGCTAACTTGAAGTTCTTTTCCCAGGTCTCAAGTGGTTTTACATGGTTGTGACTCAACAATGGTCTGTAATTTCATCGATGACAGATGGGCATTCACTACGCTCATGATCAGCAAGGCTCAGGTCTTCACTACAAAATCATTTAAGCCATTTTGAGCTGACCACTCACTCGTGAATTCCACATCAAATGTTTCGTTGATACTGCGAGCAGTTTCAGCTGCTTTACATCTCTTTTTGAAGCTGAATAGCAAAATTGGTTGAATAACGTGCTTTGACAATTCCATTTCAGATAATTGTGAGAACAGTGAAAAAAATATCAATGTTAATTTATTGATGCATTTGGGCAAGTCTGTTTGTATTATCAGACAATTGCAAAAAAAATGTTTTTAAAAATTCTAAACTGCAAAAATCCGGTACAAATTCTTCGTGATTCAAAACGTTGCTTACTTTTTACTC
>NC_069009.1:10003681-10006722 GCF_001194135.2 Octopus bimaculoides
TATATGCAGGCATACCTCAGCTTAAGTCATTTCAATTTAAGTTGTTCTTGATTATATGTTGGTTTTCAAAAATAATATATGGAAAAAAAAAAAAAATCAAGTCAAGTCATTTTACTCTTCTTTACATCTATTCACCACAAATACTGGAATCATAAAATCACTAAAAAAAACCATTAAAAGCACATAAAATCATGTTACTGTACAATAAATATGAATAAAAGTGTATAAAACCATATTAAAATACATACAGTAAATGTTAAGATACACACCATAAAGTAGTGTCGCTTAGTGTACAAACTCATGAAATCATCTGTGTTGTCTTATTTATTGGTCTTTCGGAGCTCATATTGCACTGTAGTTCCAGTATCTACTGTTAGGTGTCGTCGTCACTCGTGATTCCCGTGATTGTTTTGAATTCAGATTGTCATTCATTTGTGACTTCATTTTTTTGCTTCCATGGGTCCTAAGAAAATTCATCTTGAAAGTCCTAAGTGTCTTGCTATAACGCTAGAAGATAAACTGGCTAAGATAAAACGCCATGAAAAAGGTGAAAAAGTGGTAGCAGTTGCACGATCTTTTGGGATGAGTTGGACAACTGTATCGACGATTGTACATAATAAGGACAAGATTTTAGCACAAATGAAATCTGAAGCCCCAGGGATGAAGAACACTGTCATCAATAAGAAAGAAAGTCTTCTTTCTCTTTGGATTGTTGAATCGCCAGCATATTACTATTAGTCAAGAAATCATTCAAGAGAAAGTGTTGTCTTTGAAGACCTGAAGAAAAAAATATCCAGATGAGAAAGATATAGGGTTCAAGGCAAGTCAAGGATGGTTCATGAAATTTAAGGAGCGAAGAAGTTATCACTCATTTAGAAGCAAGGTAAAAGGTCATCAGCTGACAAATAAGCAGAAGTGGAATTTCCTAATACATCATCGAAGAAAATGGGTTTCTTCCTGAAACTGAATTGTATTGGAAAAAATTGCCAGACCATTCACTCAATTGCAAGGAGAAAACTATTCCAGGCTACAAGGTCTCAAAAGAATGTGTGACTGTTGCGTTGCGAGGTAATTGTGCAGGAGATTTTAAGTTAAAGCCATTGTTTGTGAAGAACATACCCAAGGCATCTTTCCCTGTTATATGGATGGCTAATTCAAAAGCATGAGTTACTGTTGTTGTTTTCAAAGATTGGTTCTTCAATCGTTTTATCCCAGCAGCAGAGAAGTGCTGTAAGGAGAAGCGGATTCCTTTTAAGGTTTTACTTTTCTTAGGTAATGCTCCTGGCCATCTGTAAAGCATCGTAGATTTTGACCCCAGCGTTACCGTCGTGTATCTCCCTCCGAACACCACGTCTCATCTGCAGCCAATGGATCAGGGAATAATTGCTATTTTCAAGCGTTACTATATGAAGCGTACACTGTGGCAAGCAATAGCTGCAACTTATCTTGATGAGTCCATCACACTTCGTGGCTTTTGGAAGGGATACAATATCTACAAGGCTGTACAGAACATAGCAGTGGCATGGAATGATGTATTGAGCATGGCTATGAATGGTGTATGAAAGAAGCTATTCACGGATGATTTTAAAGTGTTTGATAATGTTGCCATCAACAAAACATTGGTGACTATGAGCAAAGAACTGGAAATAGATTTGGAGGTAGAGGATTTCACAGATTTACTTGAAAAAGACAAGCAGCCCCTGACGAATGCAGATTTGATAAAGCTTCACAAGCAGCAGAATAAAGAAGAGGAAGTCGAACCTGGGCCACGTCACTTTACCATTAAGAAAATGCAGCAAGCATTTGCATATATCATAAAAGGTCTTTCTATGTTCGAGGATATGGATCCAAATGCTCAGTTTTCCAAGATTATGGGGACTTGTCACGAAGCTTTTGCTCTTTATAATGTAATCTTTGGGGAAAAGAAGACAGTTCAAGGAACTCTCAACTGGCTCTTTAAGCACATCGAATAACAAGAACAGCCAGAGTCAGCTGTTGATGTTGGCGATCCACAGCCATCTACATCCACGATGTAAACCACCAAATTGTATGTACGTATTGGTAAAGTTAAAATAATTTGGGTTTTTCTACTATTGCAAAATGATAATGATTACTGAATTTGTTTTTTAAGCTTAAAAAAGGCTTTTATTTTACCATGTCTTATTGCAAACTGCATTTGTAAATAAAGCATCCGCAACGTACGGTAAACACCAACAAATCGTATTTGGAAATTTAGATGACTTTTTTATTTCTGTATTGTATTAAAACATAAAAATTACTTGTTTGTACTTTTAAAATAAGTTTTTATTAAGCATGTATTATTGAAAATGCATTCATAAATAAAGTAATAAAGTACAGAACTGGGAATGGTTATTATCTGTTTAGCCAAGAGACAAGTTAATTTGACTTAAGTAGTCTTTCCTGGAACCAATTAATGACGTAGGGTGAGGTATATATATATATATATATACATACAGGGGTTGGACAAAATGATGGAAACACCTTAAAATTTCTGACAAATTCATTTTAATATGGGATAGGACCACCTTTGGCAGTAATTACAGCTTGAATTCTATGAGGTATGGACTTGTACAAAGTTTGAATTGTTTCCAAAGCAATTTTTGTTCATTCTTCAGCTAAAACAGTCTCCAGTTCTTGTAGTGATAATGGTGGAGGACATCGACTCCTTACTTGTTGGAAATAGGGTAAAGGATGACTCGTCTGAGAAAATAACATTCTTCCACTGCTCTAGGGACCAATTCTGTAGGTTTTTACTTCACTCTAAACGCTTTGCAACATTTGTTTTTGAAAGTAGTGGTTTTCTGATTGCAGCCTTCTCATGAAATCTGGCTTTGTGCAGCTCCCAGCAAACAGTTTTTGGGTTCTCGAAGTGGTCATTAAGCTCTGCATAATTTTGGGAGCTGTACTTTTGTGATCCTTTCTAATAATTCGTGTAAGAGTCCAATGATCTCTATCTGAAAGTTTTGGTTTTCTTCCAAAGTTTTGTTTCAAGGAGGAGGTTTTTCCCTCTTTCTCAAAGG
>NC_069009.1:10006790-10008347 GCF_001194135.2 Octopus bimaculoides
CTGTCATTACTTTCGAGACCGTACTTCTTGATACACCAAACATTTCAGCTGTTTATGTTACACTAACGCCTGCCATACGAGCACCAACAATTTGACCTCTTTGAAAGTCCAATAGATCTGTCATTTTAAAGAATTTTAATTACCTTTTTCTGATGATATCTGAAAAGAAACAGCAATTTTAGCCAAAACATATTAAGTAGCACTAATAATAAATCAAAAAGCAAAAATAAGCAAGCTTTTGATGGTTTTATATTTCAAAATTATGTAGCTATGTGTTTCCATTATTTTGTCCAGCCCCTGTATATATATATATATATATATATATATAATGGAGAAATTAAACAAAATGTATAAGTGAATGATGAGTAAAGCACCAGCACAGTTCTAATTACCTGTTATTATCCATAGATTGCAGGAAATTCCTAGTGGCAGTTGAGGTAACAGTATTAATAAAATAGATGGGAAAAAAGATTTTATTTAGTACGACATGTTTCGACCCGTTCAGGGTCTCTTTGGGTACATAAATAAATGAAAAAAAAATTAAAAAGTCTCACTAGAAAATAATACTGACATCTCAATTTAACAGATATATTTACCAAAATTACATAAAAATATCTTGAAATACTAAAGAGTAAATTTATTCAATAAAATCGCCATTGGCTTCAACCACAGCTTCCAGACGACTTCAGAATCTCCTGCAACTCTTCTGGACAATCTCCTTGTTGGTGAATGCTGCCATAATCCTTGCCACACATAATAATCAAGAGGGTTGCAGTCTGGGGAGTTAGGTGGCCACATATTAGGGGTGATGTGGTCGCAGAAATTGTCTGACAACCATGACTGGGTTCTCCTGCTTGTGTGACATGGTGTAGAGTCCTGTTGCCAGAGATAGGGTCATCCAGCAGCCACCTTCTTGACCCAGGGCAGCACTACCTCCTCCCGGCACTTGATATAGGCCTCCATGTTGAGTCTGAAACCGTATGGGAAGGTGAATGGAGGCATAATGTTGCCATCTCTAGCGATCACTCCAAACACCATGATGTTGACTGGATGTTTGATTTTTATCACTCTCGGTACGTTCACTGTCTTCAGATTGACACCCAAACACTGGTGCGCATGCCAAGCAGTACAGTATGTCGTTTTCAAATTTCTTGTTGAGTGAATTGCGTTATGGTGCTGTTTTTCTTACAGGCAGTGCCCAACTGACCCTACTATACTGTGTAGTCAATAAAATCAAAAACAAACAATGCGCATGCATGAAATGATGACAATTTACTCATCACACTGTGTGTGTGTGTGTGTGTGTGTATATATACACTTGCACACTCGTATGCATGCATATACAGGGTAAATTGTCAGCATTTTATAATTTTAATTTCATGCATGCGCATTGTTTGTTTTTGTCTGGCCACCTAACTCCCTAAACCGCATCCTCCTTGATTATTGTGTGTGGGGAGACCAACAAAACTCCTTGTAACACCAGAGATGAACTGAAGGCAAAGATTACGACAGCATTCACCAACTTAAACAAGGAGACCATCCAGAAGAGTTGCAGGA
>NC_069009.1:10008621-10013524 GCF_001194135.2 Octopus bimaculoides
GTATATATATATATATATATATATATATATAGGAGTGGCTGTGTGGCATGTAGGTTGCTTACCAACCACATGGTTCCGGGTTCAGTCCCACTGGGCAAGTGTCTTCTCCTATAGCTTGAGGGCAACCCAAGCCTTATGAGTGGATTTGGTAGATGGAAACTGAAAGAAGCTTGTTGTGTGTGTGTATGTGTATATATGTTTGTGTGTCTGTGTTTGTTGCTTGACAGCCGATGTTGGTGTCTTTACATCCCTGTAGCTTAGTAGTTAAGCTTAAGAGACTGATAGGATAAGTACTAGGCTTACAAGGAATAAGTCCTGGAGTTGATTTGTTCGACTAAAGGCGGTGCTCCAATAAAACGGCTGAAACAAATAAAAGAATATTTATATATATATATATATATGCACACATAGACTAGCATCAACACATATTAAACCATATATCATAAAACCTACTAGTTAAACATTTGGAGACTTTCTTTTTTTGTTCTGAACCAGAACAAAATTCAAAGTGTCTTGTATTTGCTTTAAAACCACATGCATACAAGGCATTAACAGCTCAGTTCTTTTGTTTAAACTTTTAATGACTTTAGTCAAAATTGTCGGGTTTTTGCTCGAACAACCATACAGGAACATCATCATCATCATTATTTAACGCTCTACTTCCAAGCTGGCATGGGTTAGACAGTTTGACAGGTGCTGGCCAACAGGAGAGCTACCTAAACTCCAGTTGTTTGTTTTAGCATGGTTTCTACAGCTGGTTGCTCTTCCTGATGCCAACAACTTTACAGAGTGAACTGGGTGCTTTGCATGCGGCACTGCCATGGGTTCGTATCACGTAGCACTGGCGCAGGTGCTCTATATGTGGTACCAGTACGGTTGCTTTTCATGTGGTACCAGCATAGGTGTTTTATACATTGCAATGGGCACAGGTGCTTTTCATGTGACACTGGCACTACATGAGTTTCGAATCTAAAATTAAATAATACATACACACACAAACAATTAAAAAAAAACTGTATACATATATATATATATATATATATATATATATTACTTCCATCTTCTTTATGCTGATGGTCAAACCAAAGGCTTTACATGCAGCAGAAAACCAGTGTAGAAGTTCTTGTGCTTCCTGTAAGGAGGTCACTACTAGTGCTGCAGCATCTGCAAAAAGTAAATCACAAATGATACTGGTGCATAGCAGTGTTCTGGCTTTAAAGCACTGGATTAAATGGTCCACCACTTGTTTGAAACTGTAATTTGACACCACTTGGTTTGTCATCAGAATGAGTGACGAAAGAATACCCAAAGTCCTCATGTACAGCCAGCTTTAAAATGGGCACAAGAATGTTGGTCGACCATGGCTCAGATAGAAGGACAAGCTGAAGAGTAACCTCTTAGCAGTGAAGATAGCTTGCAACACCTTTGAGCAGACAGCCTTGAGATCATTGTGTCAAAATGGTATTAGAAAGTCTGTTGCAACCAACATTAACAGGTTTCAGGGAAGCAATGCAAAGGAGAAAAGCAGCTGCAAATATACCACCTGCCACTGACCTGCAATCCTCATATCTGTGAGCTTCTTTGCAAATAGTTGGTGGGACTGAAATGTCACATTTGACATAAACATTATGACTGGCAAAGAATGAGTAGGTTGTTGGATCCTCGTATGTTGAAACTGACGATTGAGTCTATCATATATACACACACACACACATAGTCTTTTTTTTAAAGTCTCTGTTGCATTGTGTTGAGAGACTTGCACTTAAAATTCCCATGTTTTTAATCAAAACTTGTTAGTTACCAAGGTGACAACACTACCTATTTATCTATCTTTCACCATCCCCCTCTCTCTCTCTTTCACAACAACTGTTTTAAATAGTACACACACACACACACACACATATATATATCTCTCCTTTTTATACTTGCAGGGGCCTTGATATGTCCTGTTACTTCATAGGGAACCGTCCAGACAGCCAGACGTCCACCATCTATGATCTCTATGGAGTCATTAACCACACTGGTGGACTTCTGGGAGGTCACTATACAGCCTATGTTCGGTGTGCTGACAAGTTCACACCCTACAAGAATGAAGTTGGTAGGTACAGTCTATCACTTTTTGATATTCACCAATTCCAGTCACCATTTTCTTGGGCCATGCTGTGCAATTTCAGTTGATTAAATTAATTCCCGCTACTTTATTATATTTTACTGATGTTGTTGGTGAGTTGGCAGAATTGTTAACACATCAGAAAAAATGCTTAGTACTATTTCTTCCAGCTCTTTATGCTCTGAGTTCAAATTCTGCCAAGGTTCACTTTGCTTCCCATCCTTTCGGGATCAATAAAATAAGTACCAGTTGAGCACTGGGGTCAATGTATTCAACTTACCCCCTACACTGAAATTACTGATCTCATGCCAAAATTTAAAACCACTGTTATTAAAGTGGAAAGCTGCCCAGATCATTAGCACGCTGGACAAAATGTTTGGCAGCATTTTGTCTACATTATTTACATTTGACGGATATTTGTCCTCATCTTGTTTGTTAACACAACGTTTTGGCTGATATACCCTCCAGCCTTCATCAGGTGTCTTGGGGAAATTTCGAACCTGGGTTCTCATTCCTAAGGTATTTTTCAATGTTATTATTATTATTATTATTATTATTATTCAGTTCACTGCCTGGAATCAAACTCGGAATCTTGGGGTTAGTAGCCCACGCTCTTAACCACTATGCCATATGCCTTTTGGTAATTATGGAGTGAATTTTAGGGCTTATAAATCTAATATTTTCCTATCCTTCCTTAATACCGGTTCCCATATGCTATTCATATCTGCACTCGGTCTGCTTAGGAGGTTGTTGTATCCTAGCATATGTGCTGCTTCTTTTAGTTTCCGTATTTTCCTCTGGTGTTTTCTGTCTATTATTTTAAATCCATCCCACAGGGGGAGGTGGTCTCCGTTTTTCCATACATGATCAGCCATACCCAATTTATCAGTATCTCCTTATGTCACAGCTTTGCGATGTTCCTCTACCCTTATTTTGAGAGAGCAGCATGTTTCGCTTTTGTAGCCATAGGCTATGGCTGCGATATGCTGATGACACCTTCATACTCTGACCCCACCGGGAAGATGTCCAAGTGCTGTTAGATCATGTGAACTCAATAAAGCCATCCATACAGTTCACAATGGAAAAGGAAAAAGACAATCAGCTAGCATTCCTGGAAGTATTAATAACACGCACCAAGTACGGGTTCAGGACATCCATATACCACAAGCCAACCTTCACTGGATGATACCTCAACTTCAATTCCTACCATCCATGCAGTGTAAAGAGAGGGATTGCTCAGTGCCTAAAACATCGAGTAAAGAATATAAGTAGTGATCGTGATACACACCACGAAGAAATGATCAAGCTCAGTAACGATCTATTAAGCAACAACTACCCCCAAAACATACTGTCCACTCCAATTATGAAGAAAAGAGGGGATGAAACCCATAAACTGACTACAGTCTGTCTACCCCATGTGAAAGGCCTCTCCGAAGAGATACAAAAGATATGCGGCCCATATAACATCAGGACAGTATTCAAGAGTCATACAACACTTCGTAAATATCTCCTTTGAGTAAAACCACCAACAGAAGAGAATATGACCAAAGACTACGTGTATTCCATCCCATGCAGCTGTTGTAGGTTATACAAAGGCGAAACATGTCGCCCCCTCAAAATAAGTGTAGAGGAACATCGCAAAGCTGTGACACGAGGAGATACTGATAAATCGGGTATAGCTGATCATGTATAGAAAAACGGAGACCCCCTCCCTGTAGGATGGAGTTAAAATAATAGACAGAGAACACCACTGGAAAATACGAAAACTAAAAGAAGCAGTACATATGCTAGGACATAATAACCTTTTAAGCAGACCGAGTGCAGATATGAACAGCATATGGGAATTGGTATTAAGGAAGGATAGGAAAATATTAGATTTATAAGCCCTAAAATTCACTCCATAATTGCCCACGGGCATAGGGTGTAGTGGTTAAAAGCACGAGATACTAACCCCAAGATTCTGAGTTTGATTCCAGATAATGACCTGAATAATGATAATAATAACAACAATAACAACAACATTGAAAAATACCTTAGGAATGAGAACCCGGGTTCAAAATTTCCCCAAGACCCCCAATGAAGGCTGGAGGGTACATCAGCCAAAATGTTGTGTTAACAACAAACAAGATGAAGACAAATATCCGTCAAATGTAAATAAGGTACATAATTCCTCATCTCTTAAATATAGAACAGCATTTTGTCTGACTTCACATTCTAAGTTCAAATTCTACTGAAGTGAAGTTTGTCTTTCATCTCTTTTGGGGTCAATAAAAATTAGTACCAATTAGGGTTGATGTAATCAATCATTCCCATTCCCCCAAATTTCAGGCCTTGTGCCTCAAATAAGACTATGATTATTACTTTTATTATATTAAAAGTGGCAAGCTAGCAGAATCGTTAGCACGCTAGATGAAATGATTAGCAGTATTTCGCCCGCCCTTACATTCTGAGTTAAAATTCTGTCAAGATCGACTTTGTCTTTCATCCTTTCAGGGTTGATAAATTAAGTACCAGTGAAATACTGGGGTCGATGTAATTGACTCATCTCCTTCCCTAAAAATGGCTACCCTTGTGGGAAAATTTGAAACAATTATTATTATTATTATTTAAGGCGGGGAGCTGGCAGAATCGTTAGCACTTTGGGCAGTATTTCATCTGAGTTAAAATTCCACTATGGTGGTTGATTTTGTCTTTCATCCTTTCAGGATCAATAAAATAAATGCTAGTTGAACATTGGGGTCAATGTAATTGACTAGTCCCCCCCCCCCACAAAAAATTTCAGGCTTTGTGCCT
>NC_069009.1:10013534-10020240 GCF_001194135.2 Octopus bimaculoides
GTTCCCCCCCCCCACAAAAAATTTCAGGCTTTGTGCCTTTAATAGAAAGGATTATTATTATTTTATTTTTGTTGCAGATTGGCGCTTCTGTGATGACAGTCATGTAGTACCTGTGGTGGAGAAAAATGTTGTCACCCGACTGGCCTATCTCCTCTTCTATAGACGCCACGATGCACCTCCAATGTCTGAGTCAGAACTGACCGGCATCATGTCAGATGCTGTCAGCAGCGCTGCCAGTGGCGTCATTGGTGGGTGCCCCGTGAACAAGACCAATGCTACATCATCGACCGCACTGACAACTGTGACCAACACCAAGACAGTGCCTGAAGGCCAGTACTCGGCCATGAAGACAGAGGACATGCCTGAATTACAACTCAGCGCTGATGTATCTGAAAGGAAACTCGCTGTTGGCAATGCTGCCTTGAACTGGAGTCACTCAGCTACCAGTGATGTCATCGTTGATGACGACAGTTTTCCCCCTCCCTTGGACAATCGGTACAGCTGCACCAGCCTTCCTTACACTGACATGGATGCAGTCGACTAAGCAGGGAATGTTGGACATAGTGCCCCAGAGAGGGAGAAAAGCTGTTGGTCTGCGTTCAGTTGTAAAATTTTCACAGATTAGGCAGTGTTTTAACACTTTTGTGTATATAAATATATACACTCATCACACACAATATATATAAACACACACATGTAGTACCTGTCTGATACATTGGTATGTGTGTGTGTGTGTGTGTACGTGTATACATAGATACACATGCACAGATATATACACATACATATATAAAAATACCCAAGCTAACAAATGCATACACCTCCCCTTAAATATATGCAATAATATATGTACACCACACATACATACACATGTACCTATACACACACATACATTAATTTACATTTTACACAGTTTTATACCCTTACCACATGACAACACGCAAAAATATACACCCACCAACCAATATGCATACATGTACATAACCCCTCCCTACCATCATTTCTCTGAATTTTCTTTTAAAAAAACATATTAAAAAAGAAGACAAAGAAGAAACTTTTCTACACTTTTTTGTGTTTTTCATATTCATGTTGTTTTTATTATTGTTGATGTTTATGTCTGTGTATATGTGCCTCTGTGTGTGTGTGTGTGTATATGTAATGTATGTGTGCATATATGTATGTATGTATGTATGTATGTATGTATGTATTACTATATGTATATATGTGCATGTCTCTCTCTCTCTCTCTCTCTCTCTGTATATATATATATATATATATATATATATTCAGATCTGCAAAAGACGAAAGACAAAAACAGGTGAGGGAGCAAGCAATATATATGTACGCCTATATATGCGTGTGTGTATGTATGCCTATATATATATATATATATATATATATATACATACTTACATACAGGGTGGGTGAAAAGTAAGTAGGCATTAAAAATTGGTAATAAAATCCATATTCCTTTTCCAAATTTATTGAAACCAATGATACATGTTCTTTATTACATGGGAAAATGAAAGTAAATCTTCATATTTCAACATAAGCACCAGTGGTGTGAATCAGTTTCCTCAAACAACCAGGGATGGAATGAACAACCTTCTGGAGGATGTTGTCTGGGATTTCATTGAGTACCTCCTGAATCCGTGTCTCCAAGTCCTCAAATGTGTGAGGTTGTCTTGTACACCTCCTCTTTTGTGTAACCCCACAGGTAAAAATTACATGGGGTGAGATCTGGACTTCTGAACTTCTGAGGTCACAGTCTTCACAGTCTGCATGTAATGGAGTTTCCATGGACAGATTCAATTTTTTATGCAACACCGTATGTATTGTATGTCTTGTTAGTTCACTTTCATGAGCTGCTTCACATGTTGATTTTTTCAGGCTGTGATTAAACATATCCTGCACTGTTGCCACATTCTCCGCTGATCAGGATGTGGTTGGATGGCTACTTCTTCTTGCATCATTCACAGAGCCTGTGGTCATCAGCTTTGCGTGACATCTTTTTATTTTCTCCAGACGTAGTGTTGCAGGCTTACCTTTCCATGCACGCCACCATCTCTGAACCAAAACAATGGAATTCCACACTTCATAGCATGCTGCTATCTTAGCTCACTCCTCAACAGTCAAGTGACTGGCCATCTGGAAAATAAGAAACTAGAAGATAAGAAATCCCCATTAGTGTTGCTTGTTTAGAAAATGTTTTCGTCATGACTTCAATGATACTAAAAATTCTATAAGCAATTTCTAATGCCTAGTTACTGTCCATGCACCCTGTGTGTGTGTGTGTGTGTGTGTGTAGTGGGTGTTTAAGTTAGTTTTAGAATTTAGAAACTTTGAGAGAACATGAAATAATTCGTTTGTAACTGCAGAACTCAAAGTTGAAAAGCCCGTTGGATAAAAAACAACAATTGAAGGCTGCCCATGATGTTTGAAACTGCATATACTGTGAACTTCTTTATAGAAGTTGTGGTCAGCCTTTGATTTGTCTTCGCATTTTGAGTTCAAAATTCACTGTGGTTGATTTTGCCATTGTTCCTCTCGGGGTCAATAAAATAAGTATCAGTTGATTACTGGGGTCGATGTAATCAACTTTCCCATTCCCCCAAAAACTGCTGGTCCTGTCCCAAAAATTGAAACCATTATTTTAAGCACTTCGATTATTATTATTATTGATGATGATGATGATGGCGGCAAGCTAGCAGAATTCATTAGTGCCCCGGGTGAAATGCATAGCAGTATTTTGTCTGCTGCTACATTCTGAATTCAAATTCCGTCAAGGTGAACTTTCGCAGTGGAACACTGGGGTCGAACTTATCAACTATCCCTCTCCCTCAAATTTCACTAGAAAGGATTATTATTATTTCCCTCCCCCAAAATGGCTGCTCTTGTGGCAAAATTTAAGATCATTATTATTAAGGCGGTGAGCTGTCAGAATTGTTAGCATGCCTGGCAAAATGTGTGGTGGCATTTTGTCAGGTCGACTTTGCCTTTCATTCTTTTGGGATCAATAAAATAAGTACCAATTGAGTACTGGGGTCGATGTGATCGACTATGCCCCTCCCCTTAAATTCCAAGCCTTGTGTCTATTGTAGAAAGGATTATTGTTATTATTTATACCTTTAAAAACTTCAAGTTCTCCAGCTGAAAACCAATTACACATGTGTGTGTCTACATGTATGTATATATAATGTATGTGTATATATGTGTGTGTATATATATGTTTGTGTATATTTATGTGTACACACTCGCGTATATTGTATTCATGGTATGTGACTTTTACAAGTAAACACATTGAGCCCTGTATGTCTAGATATATATTTGCCATGTTGAACCATTGAACACTACACTTTTTTTTCCTCCTTCTCTCTGTATTTATTCTCTCTTATTCCTTTCTGTTGAAGAGCGTAGGCTTGAAACATTAAAGACTTTGCCATTAGCTTGACTTTGTGTCAAACTAATACATTTGCTTGTTCTTCCTACACCTGTCTTCATCTTTTATTTTTCTATAAATTTGAATTATATATGTATGTTTGTGTGTGTATATTTGTTTACACATTCACGTATGTTGTATTCATGGTATGTGACATATACAAGTATACAGAGCAAACCCTGTCTATCTTTTGGTTTCTTTAGTTTTATCTATGAACTACTAAGGCCACGCTGGAGCACTGCCTTTAAAACTGCCTCTCTTTTCATGTATGTGCATGTTTGTGTTTATATCTATATCTTTCTCTCACATTCTCTTTCTCATATATATATATATATATATATATATATATATATATACACACATATAGATATAAGAATGATAATATTTCTAAAAATTATTTTGTTGGTGGCCACGAGCGTACAGCCATACAGACAAATTAATAAAATATATATAACACACACACACACACATATATATATATATACATATATATGTATATATATACTAGGGTACTGCATAAGCACCTGCCTTGCTAAAAATAGAAGTCAAAATACTTCGAAGCCACAGAAAAATCACAAAATACAGGAATGATAGGAAGGAATTCCGATGAACAAGAATAACATCCAACCTCTGCCAAGGATACAAGAGGAATGTTGGTTAATTTGATATCATGATTTCGAATTTAGAGCCAAAGGTATCTGAATCTCCTCACTCAAATTTGCCACAGATGGCTACTAGAATTTGCCTCTACCATGCTTGTAAATTCATTTGAGTGGTCAAACACCATTGAAACAAATGAATTGTGTGAAATTATTTATATATAAATATAAGAACAATAATATTTCTAAAAATAATATTGTTAGTGGCCACAAGCGTACAGCCATATAGGCAAACTATTAATTTATTAAATTATTAATAAAATATTATCATTCTTATATTTATTTATAAATAATTTCACAGTGTTTGACCACTCAAATGAATTTACAGGCATAGTAGGGTAAAATTCTAGTAGCCATCCCTAGCAGATTTGATAGGAGATTCAGGCACCTTTGGTGCTAAATTTGAAATCATATCATCAAAATACACAGCATTCCTCTTGCATCTTTGGCAGAGGTAGAATGCTATTCTTGTTCACTGGAATTTTTTCCTATCATGCCTGTATTAATTTTGTGATTCTTCTGTGGCTTAGAAGTATTTTGACTTCTATTTTTAGCAAGGCAGGTGCTTATGTAGTACCCTAGTGTATATATATATATATATATATTGGTTAGTTCTTCACTCTCTGTCTCTGCTTTTTTTTCTCTCTCTCCTTTGTCTTCTTTCTCTCTCTCTCTTCCCTCTATTTATTTATCCCTCTCCATCAAATCTGTTGAGGACATGACCCCTTCAGCCCTTTCCATGATATTCAGTGCACCTTATCATCACGTTATTGTTTATGTCTGCAAAACAACAAACATTAGAACATTATTATTATTAATACTTTTCTGGTTTAAAATAAAGTTGAATTAGTTAAACTGTTTTGTGTTGTATTCTTTTTGGTGATACTAGTGGTGGTTTTGTAACATGTCAGTAGATAACAGAATTACCAGAATTGGTTTGAAATACCTTGTGGTATTTTATATCCTTCAACAATTCATGTTCAAATCTCTCTGTGGTTGACTTCTTTTATCTTTGTGGGGTTGAAACACCCTGTCAAGTTCTGAGGTAGATTTAATATCCCTATAAAATATCTGAGATGCCAATGGGATTACAAAAGAAGACTAACACTAACTTTACCTTTCATCCTTGATAAAATAAAGTACTAGTGATATTCTTGGATTGATTAAAATGTTACTAGATAGTGCCAATTGAAGAAACTGGAGTCCTCTTCACCTTTGCTTTAAGCACAAATTTTATCAAGGTAAATGCATTTCATCCTTGTTCTTGTGATTTCAATATCCATGTCTCAGTGCATATTTAAGTATATACACTCTTTACTTCCCTGATTTCATTGCTTCCTCTACTTTTCATCTTTGTGCTGTCTTTGGACCGACCACATATTTGGATTTCATGCAGTTCATTTTTAGGGCCCAGAACTTTTCATAGTTTACAAAAGCAATGCACAGAAGCAACCTGTACTGTTTTGCTTGATCATTAAGCCTTGGAGTAAGAGGCTTGCTTCCCAACCACATGGTTCTGGGTTCAATCCCACTGTGGGGCACCTTGGGCAAGTGTCTTCTACAATAGCCTTGGAACGACCAAAGCCTTGTGAGTGGATTTAGCAGATGTGTGTCTGTGTTTGTCCCCCACCACTGCCTGAAAACACCAGCGTTGGTTTGTTTACCTCCCCGTAATTTAGCGGTTCGGCAAAATAGAACAAGTACCAGTTTAAAAAAAAAAAACGTCCTGGGGTCGATTCGTTTGACCGAGAATCTTTCAAGTCGCTGCCCGAGCATGTTTGCAACCTAATGACTGGAACAAGTACGATTCGCGGAGAAATTGCGACACGCACAACTACAGTTGTGTTCTAAGAGAGACAATTTATTTTCAAGGAATTATGGTTTACCTGCCCTTTAAAACTATTTCTCTTGTATTGTAAACCTGATGCTGTGAAGGTGAACTCTATGCAGGGTTCGACCTACCAAATCTCCTTCAAATGTTACCTCACAGCTTGAAAAGGAAAGGATACTTCGTGGTTCTTTACATCAATAAAAGACATTGTGGCCATGACTGGAATGACTATCATGATAAGCGCAGGCATGGCTATGTAGTAAGCTTGCTTCCGAACCACATGGTTTCGGGTTCATTCCCACAGATTGGCACCTTGGATACGTTTCTTTTACTATAGCATCAGGCCGACCAAAGCCTTTTGAGTAGAAATCCCCAAATTACACAATTTTTTTAAACTGTTGCCAAGAATGTCGTGACATGTCCCTTTATATATTTTGAGGTCATAGAACACGAATTTCATGTGGAATAAATAGTTTGATAAAAAAAATTATTAAATAATTTAGTTTTACAAAAGAAGAAAACATTTCCCCCGAGTTCCTCACAGAGGAACACACATATATATACCAAAATAGTAAGGTTGTGTAAAAATTAACACCTGTTGCTGCACGACCCAGAAGGTTACCACCTGATCGTCTCAAAGCCGTCAAACGGGAATTCCAGCACATGCTCGACCTTGGAATCATCCGCCCGTCCAGCAGCAACTGGTCCTCGCCGATACACTGCGTCCCAAAAAAAATCATCGACCGATTGGCGGGTTTGCGGTGATTATCGGTCGCTAAA
>NC_069009.1:10020250-10021665 GCF_001194135.2 Octopus bimaculoides
AAAATCATCGACCGATTGGCGGGTTTGCGGTGATTATCGGTCGCTAAACAAAAGTACGGTCAGTGATGCTTATCCAGTCCCTTATCTGCAGGATTGTTCTAGCTCGCTGCATGGAGCTCGCATTTTTTCCAAGATCGACCTTGTGCGAGCGTACAACCAAATACCGGTTGAACCTGCGGACATCCCAAAAACAGCAGTCACGACACTTTCGGAATGTTTGAATTCCTGCGTATGCCTTTCGGTTTACGTAACGCAGCACAGACATTCCAAAGGTTTATCGACATGGTCACCAGAGGTTTGCCTTTCATCTATGCCTACATAGACGACATACTGGTGGCCAGTAACTCGGAAGAAGAGCATGACCAACACCTGCACCTGCTATTCGAACGCCTGCGCAAATTTGGCGTTGTTATTAATCCTAGCAAGTGTTCTTTCGGAGTTGCTTCCCTTCATTTTCTCGGGCACATCATCGATAAGGACGGTATTCGTCCCCTTCCTAAGAAAGTACAGGCCATCGTGGAATTTTCGCCACCCACATCTCTCCACAAATTAAGGGAGTTCCTCGGTCTCGTAAATTTTTATCGGAGATTTTTACCTCACCTTGCCGAGATAGCGCAACTGCTCACAGATTTGCTACGTCAGCGAACTTGCAAAAACACCGAAATTGCCCTGGATGAAGATCAACTCACCTCTTTCGCCGCCCTGAAAAAAGCGTTATCCAACGCAACTATGTTGGTATATCCGAAACCAGATGCCCCGCTGTGTTTACTCGTCAATGCATCCGATTCCGGAATAGGAGGCGTCCTACAGCAGCTTGTTGATGGCATATGGCAACCGTTGTCTTTCTTTTCTAAGCGGTTAAAACCCGCCGAAACGAAATACAGTACCTTCAGTCGGGAATTATTGGCGGCATACCTGGCCGTTAAGCATTTCCGACACATGCTAGAGGGTACCAATTTTGCCATATACACCGATCACAAACCACTGGTGTATGCATTTAACACCAAGCCTGATCGCCACTCGCCGAGAGAAATCCGCCACCTCGACTTCATATCACAATATACGACGGATATTCGCCACATCAAAGGGACGACTAACTTAGCAGCCGATGCACTTTCCCGAACGCAGATCAATACTATCCACACCACGGCTACAATTGATCTGGCTAGTATAGCAGCTGAACAGGAGAATGACGAGGAACTTCTAAAGCTCCGGAATTCGTCATCTCTCAAATTTCAGAATGTTCCGCTACCATCGTCCTCGGCCCATATTTGGTGTGATATCTCCACCGGTCACCAACGCCCTTATGTACCACAAAAACATCGTCGAGAAGTTTTCTCTGCTCTGCATTCTTTGTCACATCCTGGTATTCGCTCCACTCAAAAGCTGATATCGACCCGTTTTGTGTGGACCAA
>NC_069009.1:10021675-10022179 GCF_001194135.2 Octopus bimaculoides
GGTATTCGCTCCACTCAAAAGCTGATATCGACCCGTTTTGTGTGGACCAATATCAACAAGGACATCAGAGAATGGACCAAGTGCTGTGTCGCGTGCCAAAAAGCAAAAATCCACCGGAACATAAAATCACCAATCGGTTCCTTTTCGCAACCCGACGCACGATTTCAGCACGTTCATATTGATATAGTAGGACCTCTGCCAACTTCGTAGAATTATACTCATTTACTCACCTGCGTGGACCGTTTTTCGCGATGGCCCGAAGCTTGGCCCTTATCCGATACATCTGCAGAAACGGTCGCCAAAACGTTGATATCACAATGGGTTTCGCGTTTTTGGCACACCCGCAACAATCACCACAGACAGAGGACGTCAGTTCGATTCCCACCTTTTCGCCGAACTGACTCGTCTACTCGGGTGCAAACACACCCGCACTACTGCTTACCACCCTGCAGCAAACGGCATGGTTGAACGCTTCCACCGCCAACTCAAAGCAGCTATTAAAGC
>NC_069009.1:10023041-10023936 GCF_001194135.2 Octopus bimaculoides
AACGAACATTTTGTATACATAAAAAAAAGGAAAACAAAAAGAAAACATTGTTCCACATCAGCGAAAAGCTTTCTGTTTGAACATTTTACTGAACATTTCACAAGCGAACTTTTTCGATGAACACTTCTTTCATTTTTTTTGCATGTACATATGTTTTGCTTTCTTGTAAAAACATTTTGTTATCTGACGCTTACACACACTTGCAACAGTTACATTTTCACTTGTGCTACCATTTGATCTTTTGCGCCACTGAAATACAACCTGCCTCTATTTAGACCTCTAGTGGGTCGAGTAATCAATAGAGGCACGTCTCTTTCAACGCGCCAACATGTTCCTGCCTGGGCAACATATATGCATTGCCTACCATATAGCACACACCAACAGTGAATCTTTGCTTCATATTTTTTATATCCCATGTTTTTGACATTCATTTGTCTGTTGCACCTTGTAAAATTTTTTCTGCATACACAAAAAGATAACATTTCCAATATCGTTCGATCTATGTGGCTTTCTCACTAGAAGGGGGTTAGTGTCAAAATGAACACTTCCTTCTCCAAGCCTAGATTCGAAACCGAATCTAAGAATCCTCGGTCGTCCAAACCACCACGATCAACAGGCGCGAAAACAGGTTTTCTTTGTCCTGTCAAAAAGTGATTGAAAATCTCCCTTTAACCTTCGACCTAAGGGTATGTCAGGCGAAGTTCAAATGGACAGGAGCTGACCTATTTAGGTACTAACTCTGCTGCAGTATGTCTGTCCTTCTAGCTGCCACGATTCTTATAAATTCAGTGGTCAACAAGACACCAGGAGACAGACAGACGGAGACTGTGATGCGCGCAGACCGGACCAGTGCTCTGCTACTATCAGACAGAGATCTTTTGCCGGGCCACGCAAG
>NC_069009.1:10024036-10024139 GCF_001194135.2 Octopus bimaculoides
TCTCTCTTTCAGTCAAACACACACTACAAAAAGATTCGAGAAAAAGTACACAAATAAGATTTACGCTCTCTCGCTATCTCTCTCACACACATACACACACAGT
>NC_069009.1:10026794-10027229 GCF_001194135.2 Octopus bimaculoides
TCCTCCTCCTGATAACTCTACATATTATTCTTTATTGAATATCGCATCCTGTAATTACAGCATATTTTATTGTTTATTGTATTTTAAATGGTTCACTCATTATGTTACACAATAACTTACAATATTAATTTTTTAGACTCAGGAATATTGTAAAGGGAAATATTTATGTAAAGAATGACCCCAAGAACAAAACAGAAGAAATCACAAAGGAAGATCATGAGGCATAAGTGTAGTTTAGTGCCCCACACAAGACTGATGCCTTGATAGTTTCTGAATAATGTTTTTTTTTAAATTAAACTTTGCAGAGATAGGTTTTCAAGTGTCCAAATTATGATGATTTCCATAAAATAGAGAAACAACATTTGGGAGTAGATTTCTCACTATTCTTTGTCAACTCTGTTCCACTTTGATAAACTTATCCACTTCTTCAACATG
>NC_069009.1:10027682-10027791 GCF_001194135.2 Octopus bimaculoides
GTTGTCAACATTTTGCATGTAGTGAAGAATTATGTGTACCAACGACAAATGAAGTCCAATGAATAAATTATTTTTAATTATGAATCGATTCACTCATTTGTTTACTTCA
>NC_069009.1:10027801-10028165 GCF_001194135.2 Octopus bimaculoides
AATTATTTTTAATTATGAATCGATTCACTCATTTGTTTACTTCAAAGGCACTCACATTCCTTTGGCATCTGTTTACCAAGATACACATGGCCAAGCATATTGTGCTCTTCTGTCAATAAATTTAATTTGATTTGTTGTTTACCATATAATATGTGAAGGACAGTTTAGAATGATGTCTCAAAAAATACTGTTCATTAGGTGTTCTGGCATTGTGCAGGAAATAACAGTGAAGTGCTCTGAATTTCACTTGGTCTCCAGGTGGTCTCATGCGACGCTAGAAATACAAACCAAATGCTAAAATATGCCTTGTTTTTCATATAAAATGGAAGGACACTCAAAATACACACAAAATTACTGTTTGAAA
>NC_069009.1:10028205-10028516 GCF_001194135.2 Octopus bimaculoides
AAAATTTGTATTGATTTTTGTATAAAATTGAAGGACACTTTAAGAATGATTTGTGAAACACTGTGCTAAAGGTGGCCTCACTTCATGCTAGAAATAGCAGCAAAATTTGCATTCTTTTTCATAGAAAAGTGTAACACAACTGTCAAAATATTCTCCAATGAATCCATGCCATGCTAGAAATAACAGCCAGTTTGCAGGACGTCCTCATCGAGCTTTGTAGATCTTGCAGGATGAGGCGCGTCTTCTAGGCTGTAATTTCCGGTTGACACTGGCTTACGCTTATTGTCCAATCCCCATATACTGCATTAATA
>NC_069009.1:10028526-10028668 GCF_001194135.2 Octopus bimaculoides
CACTGGCTTACGCTTATTGTCCAATCCCCATATACTGCATTAATATTCCTAGCACTTTCCTTTGCGTTGTTGCCTTTATCAAACTCACAATTCAAAATATGCTGAATATTCTCCTTTGTCACTTCCATTATAGCTTTGAAAA
>NC_069009.1:10028678-10028933 GCF_001194135.2 Octopus bimaculoides
TGAATATTCTCCTTTGTCACTTCCATTATAGCTTTGAAAAAATAACTGTTCAAGTCGAACTGCGCTCTTGATGGAACAAAATATACCTACACACATGTGTTTATATGTGTGTATGCATGCGTAGTAAGAGACACATATTATAGAAAGTGTGTGAGGTGGGGCGATATATTAATATGGGAGGGGTTGAGAAAGTATTTTCTAACTATACTCTTTTACTTGTTTCAATCATTTTGACTGCGGCCATGCTGGAGCACC
>NC_069009.1:10029341-10029566 GCF_001194135.2 Octopus bimaculoides
CCCGGAACCATATGGTTGGTGAGCAAGCTACGTACCACACAGCCACTCCTGCGCCTATAAAACTTTAAGATTCTTGGCTGTTATTTTTCAGATTAACACCCACACGATCTTCACTAGGGTGTTAGGGTCAGGGTTAGGGTTAGTTTTAGGGTTACGGTTAGGGACGGAATTCCCCAACCCTAACCCTAAAACCCTAGTGAAGATCGTGCGGGTGTTAATCTGAAA
>NC_069009.1:10029576-10029690 GCF_001194135.2 Octopus bimaculoides
ACCCTAAAACCCTAGTGAAGATCGTGCGGGTGTTAATCTGAAAAATTACTGTTATTTCTAGTATCACATAAGGACCACTAGTTGGGCAAGATTTCTTCAGACGCTTCGTAAAGT
>NC_069009.1:10029734-10029922 GCF_001194135.2 Octopus bimaculoides
GAGCTGTTATTTCTAGCATATTGCCAGACCACTTGTTGGACAACACATTTTATAGACGCTTCGTGAAGTCTCCTATTTCTATATGAAATACATTACAAATTTGATGGTCGTTGCTTGCTGCTTCCCGAACGATACGAGACAATAAAGAGGTCTGTGTCTGTAGCAAAGGCCGAAATAATTATGCAAGG
>NC_069009.1:10030044-10030150 GCF_001194135.2 Octopus bimaculoides
GTCTGCCAAGCAAATGGGAAGCAGTAATTGAAGTGGATGGTGACTATGCTCCAGAATAATCATTTAAAGATGTTTTTGTACATGTTGTTGTTGTTTTTGTTGAATA
>NC_069009.1:10030160-10030313 GCF_001194135.2 Octopus bimaculoides
AATCATTTAAAGATGTTTTTGTACATGTTGTTGTTGTTTTTGTTGAATAAAATTTGTTGTAAAAAAGCCGCAATAATTATGTAACCGTAGGCGCAGGAGTGGCTGTGTGGTAACTAGCTTGCTTGCCAACCACATGGTTCTGGGTTCAGTCCC
>NC_069009.1:10030413-10030843 GCF_001194135.2 Octopus bimaculoides
AAAGAAAGGACGAGCGTACGTACGTAGGAATGAACGATCGAACGAACGAATGAACGAACGAAAGAACAAACGAACGTACGTACATACGTATGTACGTAATCAGAAAATATCGAATGAAAGTACGTACGTCCGAACGACCGAACGAATGAACGAAGAACGAACTTACGAACGAATGAACGAACAAAAGAATGGACGTTTGTACGTACGTCCGCACGCAGGAACGAACGTACGTACGTACGAACGAACAAACGAACGAACGAAAGAACGAATGTTCGTACGTAAGAACGATCGAACGAACGTACGTACGTAGTATGCACGTAAGAACGAACGTTCTCAATTTTATGAAAATAATCTTAATCTGGACATTTGAAAACTTATCTCTGCAAAGTTTAATTTAAAGAAAACATTATTCAGAAACTAACAAGGAATC
>NC_069009.1:10032927-10033742 GCF_001194135.2 Octopus bimaculoides
AGGATGCTGAATCCTTCAGGTGATATGATAAAGACCAAGATACCTGGCACCTCGCTGCACTCAAGAAGACCCATTCTCCAAGGGGGAAGTATTCAGACTCGTCCCTCTGATGGCTAAAAGCACATTTGTCTGTTCTTCACAAAAGCGGACTTGCACTGTCAAAGTGCCACCACATTAAAGTGCCTGTGCAGTGCCACATAAAGGCATCGTGTGGAATGTGAAGTGGTTGGCACTAGGAAGGGCATCTAGCTGTAGATACCATCACAAATCAGACTGGTGTGTGCTGCAGCTCCCCTTCTCAAGCCAGCCCTGCTCAAACTGTCCAACCCATTTCATCATGGACAACAGACATTAAAAGATGAGGATGAACTTAATATTTTAATTCATTAAAATTGACATCATAGGATCCTGTGTGAAGCTTCCATATTTGCAAACTACACTGACACCTTCCCATTGTGTAACAGTTTGAAAAGAAAAACTACAGAATGGTGGATACTAACATTAGTCTTTCTCCAGAAATATAACTTGACATTGTTGTTTAGAACCCAATCTGTTTTGACAGGAGCACACACGTGATTGCAGACATTCCATCCATGAACATTTGTAGAAAAGAAAAAAAAAGGTTTGCTAATCATCATCATCGTCGTTTAACGTCTGCTTTCCATGCTAGCAAGGGTTGGACGATTTGACTGAGGACTGGTGAAACCAGATGGCTCCAATCTGATTTGGCAGAGTTTCTACAGCTGAATGCCCTTCCTAATGCCAACCACTCCGAGAGTGTAGTGGGTGCTTTTACGTGTCAGGCGGTATTGGCA
>NC_069009.1:10033752-10036719 GCF_001194135.2 Octopus bimaculoides
ATGCCCTTCCTAATGCCAACCACTCTGAGAGTGTAGTGGGTGCTTTTACGTGTCAGGCGGTATTGGCAACAGCCACGCTCAAAATGGTGTATTTTATGTGCCACCCACACAAAAGCCAGTCCAGGGGCACTGGCAACAATCTCGCTTGAAAGTCCTTACACATGCCATGGGCACAAGTGCCAGAAAGGCGACGCTGGGCACAGGTGCCATCCCGATTTCGATTGCCTCAATAAGTCTTCGCAAGCTGAGTTTCGTGTCCAATGAAGGAGATGACGTTGGTATGGGTGCCAGTCGTCGAATTTAGTTTGATTTCGATTTCACTTGCCTCAACAGGTCTTCTCAAGCAGATAAAAATGGCTGTGCCCCAGCATGGCCACAGCTCATGAGCTGAAACTAGATGCAAAAAAAATACAAGGAATAGTTTTATTCATCAAAGTATGCACCCATATGGTCAAATGGTCAATACACTTTTGCCATTTCAGCGGTAGCTTGTCCAGCCCAGAACTGTAAAAGCCTGGCAACCTAGAGTCAATGAAGTCTTGGAATGCATCATTGGAACTAAATTTTTTTTCCTATGAAAAAGTGATCCAAATTCTGGAAGAAGTGGTAGTGAGTGGGGGCAAGATCAGGTGAGTATGGTAGATGAGGGAGAACTTCCAACTCAAACTCCTGAAGTTTCGCCTCTGTGGTCAGGCATTGTCTTGCAATAAAATAGAAGTGGATAAGGTTAAGTAATCTAGGCTGTTTTGATCAAAGTTTCTGCATCATTTGATCCATTTGGCTGCAGTATACTTTGGTCATGATTGATGAACCACATTTAATTAAATCATAATGGATCACACATGAGCCAGACCACCAAACACATACCATCAGCTTCTTTAGATGAATTTTGCTTTTTGGACTGTGTTTTTGTCCAACCATTCTGCTGAACGTTTACAGTTGTTTTATTGGCCCCATTTCTCATCACGTTACATTTCGATTCAAAACGATTCATAAAGATTGTCAAAATATAATAATGGCACAAAAGGAGCAGCTGTCAAATTTCACCAAGTCCCTTACTACAAATTTCATACTTGACGTAACTTAGTGGCTCGGCAAAAAGGCACCGATAGAATAAGTACTAGACTACAAAAATAAGTCCTGGTGTCTATTTGTTCAAAGCCAATACTCCAGAATGGCCATGGCTAAGTGACTGAAACAAATGAAAGAGTAATTCCACGTCATCGCCTTTCTTCCTCATGAACATCCATCGCCCTTTTATCGTCTGTCTATGGATGCTGTCATCGTTTGGATCAACAAAAATGAGTGAATCGTTGACAGATATACAAGTTCCTGAGACCCAGACAGGAACTTCCCCAATTGAATATCAAACGGGTTTCATCAAATATTTGTAGATTACTTTTGGTTTCTATCGTAAAATATACTTTTTGAAGGACATTTCACTTTCAGGGGATATAGATTTTTTTATTTAGCAACAGATTTTTACAGGAATAAAAGAAAGAAAAAAACAATAAAAATATAAAAGATTAACCCCCTCCCCACCCGCTTCTTCTGGTTAATCCTTCCCCACTTCTTTCTTTCCCTTTGTTTCGTTGGTGGAGTATTTCCCTTCTTTTCTGTTGATAATTTCATATTTTATACTTTTGGTTTCACTTTCATTTCTTCCTCTAAAAATATTTTGCCAAATAAAAGTTTATATTTTATTATATGAACAAAAACAAATTGATCCCTTTACTTCCATCCTTCTAGGACGGTATCCTACATTATCCTACCCAAGAATTACAATGGGGTTCGGTGTCTTAAAAGCGGGTGGAAATCAGATTTCCATAAGTGGCCACCGCACCCGAATCATTTTCATATACGTGATGAAGATAATTTGACGTGTATAAATAATCCATTCAGTTGTATTTTTCTTTTCCCAACAAATTCCAACCGAATCCTTCTCTAAACAATCTAAAAAAGGTTCTTTCAGATAATTTTATTTTTCAGAAAGATAGGAGGAAACAAATTCCAAGTTGGTTGGGGCACAGATCGATAGTAATATTGAGAAAGAATCGATAAATTAAAATAAAGAATTGGTTTCCAAACATTTCAGTTGTTGCAAAATATTTGAGAATCTTTCTCAAACTAAAACACAAACAACAAACGACGGAGAGGGAAGAAGGTAGCTTCCATAGCTAGAAATAGCAGTCAAATCTCAAACAAAATAATAGATATCTCTCTCCTAAAGCTAGAAATAGCAGTCAAATCCCGCACAAATCATAAACATCTCCCTTTCGTAGCTAGAAATAGCAGCCAAATCTCAAACAAATCATAGAGTATGTCTTTTGTAGCTAGAAATAGCAGCCAAATCCCGAACAACTCATAGACATATCTCTTTCGTAGCTAGAAATAACAGCCAAATCCCGCGCAAATCGTAGACATCTCTCTCCTAAAGCTAGAAATAGCAGCCAAATCCCACACAAATCAAGGACATCACTCTTTCATAAAACATAGCAGACACAAAGAATTTTGGCGCCAAAAAGCGAAAGTCTACAGAATTAAAAACAGAATATTTTCATTAATACTTACGGAAATGTTTCAGAAAGGATACTGTTGGGATCTATTTTAAAACGGGGGCGCCAGTTTTCATTTACGTTTTATGTAGTGTTTTTTGGTACGGAAAGACTTTCAAACTTCGTATACTTATCTATTTTATGTTATAGAACAGAAAAATATTTTTGTATTCGAATTTATTTCATGTAAAAAATTGTCTTATTTCGATAATTTCTACTAATCACTGACGTCTATTCAGTTGAAAACAGTTAGCGCTGTAACGGTGTATATCGTATTAATCCCCTAACCCTAACTAGATTGTTAACCGTAACCGTAACCCTAACCCTAACTCTAGAATCCGAACTCTAAAATTGTTACATACATAGATACGCACAGCGTAATTTATTATATAAACAATATATGCGTATAAAT
>NC_069009.1:10037302-10038610 GCF_001194135.2 Octopus bimaculoides
GGTTAGGGCAGCGGACTCGCAGTTTCGATTCCCAGACCGGGCGTTGTGAGTGTTTATTGAGCGAAAACACCTTTATGCCCCACGAGGCTCCGGCAGGGGATGGTGGCGAACCCTGCTGTACTCTTCCACCACAACTTCTCTCTCACTCTTACTTCCTGTTGATTTAATCAGGCGAAGGTTGGAATAGATACGTAAAGAGAGAGAGAGAGAAAGGGAGAGGGAAAGAGAGAGAGAGAAAAGAAAGAGGGAGACGAAAAGGGAGAGAGAGAGAGAGAGAGAGACGGAGCAAAATGAGACTAGAGTAAGTCCAGCAGGGGTAAAGCGAGACAAAGAATGATTGACAGGAGATGGAAAAGGAAGTGATATAAAGGTTTACGGAAAGAGGGAGTCTATGAGATAAGAGAGAAAAAGAGGCGGGGCAATATGTAATGAGGTGTCAGGGAGAGGGAGGAAAGAGATGATGAGAGAGTGAGAGTAGGAGGGGGGACAAAAAAGAGGCGGAGAGAAAGAAATAGGGAAGACATAAAGTGAATTGATTATATATGGTTACTGAGAGAGGGAGAAATCAGGGAGGCGGGGTTATGCAATAATATATGAGAGAGAGAGAGGGGAGGATGAGGTAGCTATGGCCTTTCCAGATGCGAACATCAGGGCCATTGGCCGGTATTTCTAGCATGGTTTCTGTGTCTGAAAATGTTCTTTACTCTTATATGAAAAAGAACTGAAATTTGAAGGCCATTGGCTGGGGTTTCTAGCATGGTGTATGACCGTAGCTTCTTTAACTTCATATATAAATCCTTTTGTGTCCCTCAATTGTTATTCGATATAATGAATTTCGTGTCACTTGCTTATTGTTTCTAGCATAAAGAATGACCACATACGGGATTTTTTTTCAAGTCCTTCACCTTTCTATGTAAATCAATGCACATTTGGGAGGAACTGGCTGCTATATCTAGCATGGTATGAATTCATTGGAGAATATTTTGACAGTTGTGCTACACTTTTCTATGAAAAAGAATGCAAATTTTGCTGTTATTTCTAGCATGAAGTGAGGCCACCTTTAGCACAGTGTTTCACAGATCATTCTTAAAGTGTCCTTCAATTTTATACAAAAATCAATACAAATTTTAGAACATTTGGGTTTTGTCTCTAAAATGGTGTGAGATCCCTTTCAAACAGTAATTTTGTGTGTACTTCCATTTTATATGAAAAACAATTAATCCATTCGTTGTTGGTCTGGTCTTTCGGCTGTTATTTACCGTTGGTTGATCATTCTTGGCGCCACGCTCTGTATTTGCCACCTACAGC
>NC_069009.1:10045009-10046267 GCF_001194135.2 Octopus bimaculoides
GCTCTGACATTTCCGATTAACTAGACTGTTCGTAAACACGTGTGTTGCTTATTTTTTCAATTAGCGAAAAATTGTTACAAACACAGATACGCACAGTGTAATTTATTATATAAACAATATATGCGTATGAATTACCATTTTTCAGTAATTTTGTCTGCTTCAAAAGAAAACAAACCAAAAAACCGGATGAAATATGTCAACAGGGAATAACATTTTTCTCACAGGCAAAAAATTATTGTTTACAAAACAGCAGTAACTGTATTCAGCTGAATAGACGTCAGTGATTGGTTGAAATTACAGAAATACGACAACTTTAACATGAAATAACTTGCGATGTACAATGTTTTGTTAAGAAGGCTAAGAGAAGAAGTTGTTTTATATGACACATTCTACCAGTGTCCCAAGTTTGAAAGTGTTTCGTTAAGAAAACAAGTGTTGCCCGTCAAACCAAAAAGATCCCTTTTTTCTTCTCCCATTTCGTCAACTGACAGCCACGGAAGGAGCCGGTTACAATGTTTTGGCCGATCGAGTTATATCGAAATGATGCCTGTGGATTTCCCAAAACTCCTCTCCCCATCCCCTCGGAAACATATTTCCAACAAATCTTTAGGTACACTCTATCGACAGGATCTAAGAGATTATGTGTTGACAGTTTCGATACAATTCATCCATTTTTCTGGAAGTTATGAGGCAACAAAGCCAGTGGCTTGGGGTATACATCTGTAGTTATGCCTTCTTTTACACACACACAAAAACGCAAGTGTGAAACCCGTTTCCTTGGAACGTTGTTCCTCACTCCTTTATGACAGACATCGCCATTGCAATTCTTTTCTCCACTTTGTCTTTTCAGCCTAAAATGAAACGTAGATCTTCCTTTTCCAAACTTGGCAGCGATGGACAGTGCAGAAGGAAGCTTCCATAGCTAGAAATAGCAGCCAAATCCCGCAGAAATCGTAGACATCTCTCTTCCATAGTTAGAAATAGCAGCCAAATCCCACACAATACAGGTACTACTCAAGCAGAGCGGACCCGAACGCGCAGTCGCGCGTCCGCGCTAGCTAGTCGTGAGTGGTCGATCCTACGAAAAGTGCGCGCGTGCAAATGAATACATGTGTGCGCGTGCGCACGTATGCAAATTAGTAAATAATTTCTTTTAAACAAAGTAAATAATTTTTTAAAAATTACTTTTTCTTTTCTAAACAACGTAGATAGGTAGAAGGAATAAAAATAACACACTATCTGTTTTTGTTAACTTCAT
>NC_069009.1:10048609-10050098 GCF_001194135.2 Octopus bimaculoides
ATATAAATATATATATATATATATATATAAATGTGGTGCTTCAGCATGGCAGCAGTCAAATGACTGAAACAAGTAAAAGAGTAAAAGAGTACCCAAGACAAAAAGATTAACAAGAAAAAATAAAATGATAAATATTTTATCAGAAATATCATCAACGAAACTGGTCCAACTTACAAAATCCATAAATTGGTAAGATTTTCAAAGAATCTTCGTTCAATAATCGAGATTTTATTATTGCCTACATATCTGTTAAGTAAAAAAATAAAAATTGATAAAAATAGTATACAAGAGAATTGGCAATTAGATGCAGAAGTAGAAGAAAAAGTGGATGCGAAAGAATTAGATGAAGAAGATGATGGTAAGAATATGACTGATTATGAAGGTGAATGATGATGAGAAATGATGAAAATAATGAAGTTGATGATGTTGGTGGTGGTTGTGATAATATTGCTGCTGCAGAATATTATGATGAGGGATAATGATGATGGTGATGGTGATGATAATAATGAGGAGGAGGATGGCGTTGATGAAGATGGTGCTAATAAGGATCGATAATGATGATAATGATTAATAAGCAAGATATTGTACAAAAGACAATGAGAAGGATGATCCCGATCCTGACCGTGGCGATTCTGATGATGGTGAAAATATAGAAAAATTAGAATAGAAAGAGTTGGATGATACAGGGTTGGACAAAATAATGGAAATAGCTAGCATCATAATTTTGAAATATCTATAAAACCGCCAAAAGCTTGTTTATGTTTATGTATTTTTAGTTATTATTAGGGTTGTTTAATGTGCTGGTTTTTATTCAGATTTTATCAGAAAAAGGTAATTAAAATTCATTAAAATAACAGATATATTTGATTTTCAAAGAGGTAAAATTGTTGGTGCTCGTATGGCAAGCCCTAGTGTAAAGAAAACAGCTGAAATATTTGGTGTGTCAAGAAGTACTGTCTCGAAAGTAATGACAGCCTTTGAGAAAGAGGGGAAAATCCTCCTCGTCGAAACACAACTCCGAAAGAAAACCAAATCTTTCAGATAAGGACCATCGGAGTCTTACGTGAATTGTGAGACACGATCATACTAGTACAGCTCCCAAAATTACTACAGAGCTAAATGACCACCTCGTGAACCCATGTGGTCCCAGCATTGGTCCCTAGAGCAGTGGAAGAATGTTATTTTCTGAGACGAGTCATCCATTACCTTATTTCCGAAAACCGAGTATATGTTTGGAGACAGTCAAAAGAAGCATTTAACCGAGACAGCCTTCAGCCAACTGTTAAATATGGAAGAAGATCTGTGATGATCTGGAGGGGGTAATATCTTGGAAATCTGCCGGCCCAATGATTCCCCTTCATGGTAGAGTTAATAGTCAAGACTAGGGATGATAATGCACCAATTTACATGACTAAATTTGTTACTGAATGGCACGAGGGACATTCTAGTGAAGTTGAATATCATATCTGGCCACCACAGTCCCCAGATC
>NC_069009.1:10050198-10054113 GCF_001194135.2 Octopus bimaculoides
ATACATATATATATATATATATATGTATCCATATAACATACACCCATATAAATATATAACTTAACCTTGACAACTTTGGTAGGTTTCAGACAGTATAGGTCCAGATTATGTCTAACAATATAGCAGCACATATAGAATATGTGAGTTTAGTTCATTGGTGATTTAAACGATTAGGTACGCTTGGTAAGTGCTACAAGCTCGTAACCAAGACAGGAGCTATGAAACAATTTTAGATTTGTATATTTGTGAAAGAGGATAACAAACGTCCAGACATAACAAGTATCTCACGTCATATACATTATTATTAGATGTCAAATAATTTAAGAATAATAATGTATATGACTCCAGATAATTGTTAAACATTGGTGTTTATTGTCCCCTTTCACAAATATACAAATATAATAACATGTATACATATTGGTTCTATGAGCAACTTACACAAGAATAAAGGGTGTCACCTCGTTGGCGCACACATATTACAAAAATCTTCAAATCTACTTGTTTTATCCGATGTGGGTTGTTCTGTTTCATCTACTTGCGCTTCATTCCTTGCTTTACTATCTCAGATGTAGAATACAATGGCTTACTATTTCATACTGATAGACAAGTTTTCTTTTCTTTAGACAGGTGTCTAACCTTATGCTTTCTAATTTCAAAGACAGTTGCTACACCGTCCGTCTACGTCCCACATCCTCTCCTGATATGTGTAGTCTATCTGTAATAAATTATTTTTCGTTTTGTTAAACCTACTGAGAATACTCTATTATTTTAGTGCTCGTCCACTAAAATGTTGATGAGGGCCTGGCCGAAGTACCTCTCTTAAATCATTTCTTATTTGTGTCGTTGACAACTTTTAATGATAAAACATTTTAACATTTGGCGATGCGTAGATCGAATTTTAAACAACACTATATTCCGATATGATCAGAATGATCAATGTTATTCGCCCATGTTTGCATTTGGGCATTGAACATATCGAGCTGGACGCAACTGAATAGGTTTGAAATGCTATAATACTTCACCTGTCTCCTACTAGTTGTCTGCATACAGCCCACACTTAATGCGAGAAAAACGGTTGACGCACAAAATACCTTAGTTATAATTTTTGTGGCTCACAGCTTTGGTGTCATAAGTTGGTCCATCAGTGAGATCGGTGACAATGGTTCAATAATATGCAAGTTCCAGGCTGACTGTTCCACGAAGGAAACGTAGTGCTCCTACAACTTCTTTGAAATTGCATTTGCAAAAGAAGTTGACACTTAAGTAAATGACAAGTAAATATAATGACAGGTGGAGAAATGTGGCAAGGAAGACCAAGCTAGCACCTGTAGGCTGAAAAATACATAGTAGAATGGAGCGCTTGTCATCGTACTCATGTTGGATATGATGGACTTGGATCTGTGAGTCTACTTATACATCAAAACCGTTGTGTTTTTATTGTCCTAAAAAGTGGACAACAACGGATTACTACTACTACTACTACTACTACTACTAATAATAATAATAATAATGATATTAATAATAATGACAATAATAATAAATAATTATTATTTTCATTATTATTAAAATTTCTATTATTAAAATTTCTATTATTATTATTAATATTATTATTATTATTATTATTATTATTATTATTATTATTATTATTATTATTATTATTATTATTATTATTATTATTATTGTTATTATTATTATTATTATTATTATTATTATTATTGAATGATAGATCAGTGCAGACCATCAAAGACACACTGGCTCACAAATATACGCAATCAAGTATGTGCATCATGACTTTTACCCGCCTGAGAAGGGAACACCAGAAAAATACATCACAAATATATGTGCATGATATGGTGATATAATATCAAGATAAACAGTGCACGATCTTGCAGGTATGATCCAAGTAGAATCTACTTCAGGTCGATGAGTGAATCCCTCACAAAAGTGTGCCTACATTCCGCCGAGGTTGACAATGCATTTCATCGTTTCGATGTCGATGAAATAAGAACCAGTTACTAGGGTCGGCGTAAGCGAATAACCCCTTCCCCAACAAAGATTTTCAAGTATTTGTGCCTAGCTGGCTTCTGATCTTAACTGATTGGAAGTGTTATCATATATATTGTTTAGTCTTGGTATAAAGGAAGGGCCACAGCAAGTACTGTGCTCAGTACCTCAGATTTGCTGGTCAGTTGCTTGACTTTAACCATTGGAGTTTGTCCATTGTAGCTGACAATGCGTGAATTTGTGATGACGAACAGAAGTAGTGAGTGAGCAGCATAGCCATTTGTTGAGAGGAATTCTTTGGGGTTTGAATAATACACACCTGGAAACATGGGTACTTTGTTCAAAATTCTTAAATAAACCTTATTCAGGGACCATTTGAGCAGGATGGCCTACTCAACCTGAAGAAAATGCTAACTGGGCCCCACTTGCACTGTTTATGCGCTGTTTATCTTGATATGAGATTACTATGTCACACACATATTGGTGTGATGCATGAGCCTGGTGTACACTTATCAGACTAGTGTCACTTTGATGTGTTGCTCTGCTCTCTCATTCAGTAGTAGTAGTAGTAGTAGTAGTAATAATAATAATAATAATAATAATAATCATTATTATTTTCATATTCATAAGAGATTAGACTGTTGGAAAAGAAAAAATGGTAGCATCGGCTACAAATAGTAGCCCTAGATGCCAAGAACTCTCCTAAGTATCCTAGTTGTCTAAAATAAAACTGTTTTCTGCTGCTGTACTAAACTGGGTTTTATGCAATTTCCTCTGTTCATCTGTTCAGTCCTTTAGTGTTAGATCCCAATGAACCTATAACTACTGGGATGAATTTTACCCACACTTTCCATAGTCACTGTAATTCAAGCACTAGATCATTTTACTTTGCTATTTTTTCTATGTTCTCATATTGAGTTTTCCATCATATGTAGCTGTAATTATCTGGCATTTTCTGTCCTCTTTATTTTCGACTATCAAATAAGGCTTTCTACCTTCTATTACTCTGTTCATGTGAATTTTAAAGTCCAACATCTTGATTTCTTAGTTTTTAAGTCTTTACTAGGTTAATTTTCATACCATTTATTAGTATGTACAAATCCTAGCATTCTACATATCTTCTAGCACATTACTCTCTCTAGGTTGTCATGTCTTTTATTCTTTCTGTGCCAGCATGTTACATTCATTTACTGTATGAGTAATGCTTTCCTCTTTTGACTTGCATACCCTGCATTAGGAATCTTTTTGTTTTTTGTCTATCTTGTTTTTATCCAATTAGTCCTTAATGTTTGATCTTGTGCAGCTACAAAGAAACATTCCATCTCCCTTTTCAGCCTTCCTTTCGGCAACCATAGCCATGTCTCAGTACTACTATTTGCTACAACTATCCTTGGGAATATACCATGCAACTACTTCTCTTATCAGTCAGATAATTTCGGTTCTCGTTTTGAATTTCGTTTGGGATTTTTTGTTTCTCTTTGTCTTGCCGTGACTCAAGCAGCTTTTAATAAAATTTTCTTCAATATCACCTACATAAGAGTCTATATCTACTTTATCTAACACCACATAGTCTTCTGCATTCCTTTCTATGTAAGTATAATCTTGCTACTCCTGCCCTAGAGTGGGGTCCTCCATTCATCTTGAATTCCTTCATAGCTCTTCTAATTCAACTTTTTGTCCAGTGTACAAACGGCGCTGAGTATCTAAGTAATGATACTATCCAAGTATTTACAGCCTTCCCTAGATTCGGAACATTTATCTTTGACTTCATTAGCTTCTGCACCTGCTGATGTAATCCTTCTCACTTTCAGTTTTCATTTCTATAGTTTTTACTTTGTCAGATTCTAATATTCCCAGATACTCATAACTCTTTCCTCCTTTCAAGGATATTAATGTCTCACCATCTAGTAA
>NC_069009.1:10054583-10070054 GCF_001194135.2 Octopus bimaculoides
CGACATCTCACTTCCGACGACTTGACTCAACAGAACTCCTCAACGTCTAGTCTACCGTCGGCTTCGGCTCCCTCTACGCGACCCGTCTAGCTATCACGTCCACTATTTATACGTATTGGACTAGCCCACTTATCGTCTAGGGGCGACCACACAACACTTCCTCCTTTTGAGAGTTTTTTTTTCTAAAACCCAAATCAATTTTATATCCTTGGTGAGAAACTGGCATATCTTTTTCTCTTATCGTTAATTTCCATCACTTCTGTAGGTATTCTCTTCCTGTCTGACCTACGTGTCGGTTCTACTTCTGCTTGTGGTTCTGGGACCTTGAACAAATCATACCATATATCCATTGGTTCCTCTAGCCTCTCTTGATTTTTGGTATATCTTTTTTTATTGGTTTATATGGTTTCTGTGTTCATACTTTGGTCCTTTTACCATGTACATCACGTTACCCAGACGTCCAGGTATACTTCCTTGTTCCCAGTCCTGTTTTCCGTTTCTGTATATTTTAAAATACATTTCATCACATGTGTTAAAAAATTTCGTTCTTCCCAAAATTTCTATTTTCTATTTCCTACTCGGCAACAATTTATCAAGAATAGAACGAATTTTTCTGGAAAACATCAAATCTGCTGGAGACATACCCGACTCTGCATTTGGATTCGGTGTTACTCTATACACCTGCAAAAACTTTGTCATATTTGTATCTTCAAGAATTTCCCGTCAGGAAAGTATGGCGGAGTTAAAACATGTTTCATTTGAACCGACTTACAGAATCTTTCGATCTCCTTCGCCGTGAATTGTGTACCATTATCTGACACGATCGTATCTGGCACCCCATAACGAGCGAATAATTCTTTCAAGAAGTTAATCGTTACACTTGTGGTTGGCCTTGACCATTTGCACACTTCAGGCCATTTGGAATAGCTATCCACAACGATAATATAATGAGAGCCATTTATTGATCCTGCGAAATCCACACGCAGTCTAGACAATGCAGAATCCGTGCTTGGCCACGGTTGAATCTGCAATGGGGGCACCTTTGCTGCCATAGCGCATCCCCTACACTGTTTTAACAGTCTCTCAATTTGCTTGTCCATATTCGGCCAATAAATGTAACTCCTCAAGAGGCTCTTCATCCGCACAATCCCCGGATGTCCTACATGGAAGTCTTTTAATACTCTATATTGCAGCGCTTCGGGTATTACCAATCTTTATGCATATAATAATACCTCATCACATACTGAATAGTACTTTGAACCTACGTCCCGCTCCTTTATATTTTTCATGTTACTCAACATTTTAAAAATCTTGTTTATATACCTATCTTTTCCTGATTTCAATTTAATTTGTTCCAGCGTTACCGGCAAATCATGTACTACAAAGCACAAAATGTTCTTCAGGTCAATTTCTAGTTTTAACGATGCAATCACCGTGTCTTCAAAAGGTTCCTCATATTTCGGAATTAGCAGCCTAGACAACCCGTCTGCGTGTCCCGTTTTCATAGATGGCAAAAACTCTATCTGGAAGTCGTAGTTCAACAGGATAGTCACCCAGCGCTGTAAGCGGTTTGCTGAGTGCGTGGGGATACACTTTTTCCAATCGCAAATAGACAGTAACGGTCGGTGATCCGTTTGCAGTGTAAACTTCCTCCCATGTAAGAATTTATGGAATTTTTTGACTGCGAAGATTAACGATAACGCCTCTTTTTCAATCTGGCTGTAGTTTCTTTCTGCTGGTAACAGAACTCTCGAAGCATGTGCAATAACTTTGATTTTACCATCATTAATTTATGCAATATCACAGCTCCTATTCCATATTCACTGGCATCTGATACCAAAATTATTTTCAGGTTTGAGTCGAAATGAGTTAATGATAATTCTAGTGTTAACAGCTTTTTTCGTTTGTCCAATTCCATTTCAAGTACTTCTTTAGCAACTTGTTCAAAGGAACTCTTAGCTCATACATTTTAGGTGTGTACAACTATTAATAACTTACTAGACCTAAAAATGCTTGTAGTGTTGTTTTGTTAGTGGGAGCAGGCATTTTTTGTATCGCGTCGATCCTAGAAGGGTCAAGTTTTCGTCCGGTTTCGTCCGATTTTTCGTCCGTTTTCGTTTGAAAACCTCTACTATATGTTGGTCCCTCGATTCACTTTTGATAAATATGTCATCCAAATATGGGACCGCGAATTCACAATCTGCTAGTATAGTATCCATCACTTGCTGAAATATTGCTGGTGAGACCGTACCCCAAATGGCAGTCTTTTGAAACGGTAGAGACCTTTATGAGTATTGATTGTTAATACTTTAGCACATTCTTCATCTGCCAGTAATTCGAGGTAGGCCCTTGACAAATCCAGCTTGGAAAACATTTTCCTACCATTGCACTTAGCAAATATTTCTGCTGGGTTTGGAAGCGGATAATTTTATTTTTTTAAACAATCATTGAGACCAGTTGAGAAGCCCGCGTGTACTCTTATTTCGTTGTTCTTTTTTACCTATACATTAGGAGCCACCCACTCAGAGTAGACTAACAATCTTTTTAATTCCTTCTCAACTTGATTTAACGCTACAAAATGTACATTCCTTTTCGGTTTGAACACCGGCACCGCATTTTCTTTCAACTCAAACTTTACTTTGATTTTTTTACACGTACCGAGTTCTTTCGAAAACACATCAGGGTACATCTTTTTCAATTTTAACTTCAATTTTTCCGATGCTTTCTCTGACACGGACTGTGACACATTCACCTTATTACATTGTGTATTCAGTGGTAGATCCCGAATTCTTCCATTAAATCTGTCCCGAACAAATTCATTGTATTCTTAGATACTATTAGTTTTCTTTTCCGTGTCAAGTACCTCTGGTGAAATTTCGCCCAAGAATTGAATTTGTTCCCCTGACACACTGTGAGCTATCCTAATAATTTTTTGATACACCAGCCTGCCTATCTTACTCCATGCTGCTATATATATTATCGATACGTCTGAACCGGTATCTAATTGCATTTGGGTCTGAAAACCACTTATTTCTACCAAAACAAATTTTCGATTTTGTATGGTATAATTTACTTTTGTTGAGTAGACTCCTTTGGTTTTACAATTTTCTTCGACCGGCATTTCGTCTGTATATGTCCAATTTTACCACACTTAAAACAGGTTTTATCTTTAAAGGGTCAAACTTTTCTCAAATGTCAGTCTCCACAACCATAGCAGGGTTTTGAATTTATATATTTTTTTCTATCTGTACTTTTTTTTACACATTTGTACATTCTTATTATAGTCTTCTATTTTTCTCATATCATGCTGAAGGTTTATTATTTGTTGGCATTCCTCAGCTACTTTCTGCAAGGTTAGTTTCACATCTTGATTCAGCTTTGATAATATTCTTTTTCTAATTTCCGGGTCTTCCATTGCTACCAGCCCTTTAACGAATATTAGGCGCTTGAACATATCTGGCGTTAATTCTTCCAGCTTAAACCTTTTGCAAGCCTTATTAACCATGCCGGCATATGTTACAAATTCGTCGGACTCGTTTTTCTTTAAATTTAAACATTCCAACCGAATGATAAACTGCGAACTTTTCTTGCTAAAAATATTGGTCAAAATATTTATCGTTTCATCAAAAATTAATTCCGCGGGCTTTCTCGGCAAAATAAAATTACAAAAACTTTCGTGTTCCGGAGTAGCAAGCTTTCGCAAAGGGAGCCTTACCTTCCTTTCACTAGACCTTCCCTTGCATTCCTCTCGGAATATGTCTTCGAATCGTCTGTAATATGCAGCAAAAGTAGTTCCTTCATCTCGATTGTAGTGAAATTCTTCGATGAAATTTGCAACACCGTCCGCTGAAAATGATTCCGTCGTATTTCTCGACTGCAGTAACAATTCTATTAACTACTGTAGTTGCTGCCGTTGCTGCTCTTGTTGTTTGAGAATTGCTTTCCGTATCTCTTCCATTTCGGTAATATTCGAAACCTCGTCGCCAATGTTATACCGCACGTTCGGATGGCGTGCCTTCGCCAATAATGTACCTCTACTCAACTACCGAACTCTCACTTCGGACGACCCGACGCAACAGAACTCGATGTCTAGTCTACCACTCTTCTTTTTATTTTGGCACTACAGCCACTACACAGAGGGGGACATTACAAGGACAGACAATACAGTACAACCTGTGGGGTACATTTAACGAATGTTGGCATGAATTATTTAAATGAAAAGATAAAATGTCTTACGAGCTCCCCAAACCTCGCAGTTTCATTTAGCTGTTCTCTTATACAGTTTTTGTACAGTTTATGATCTTTTTTATTTCACAATTGTTATATGTGGCAATAGATCCTCTGTCGTCACAACGTTTGGCAGATTATCGTAGCCCACATATAACCTACTCGCTGTAACATCTTGCGGATACATCTCTTTAAGTCTCTTCATCACCTCCTCTTCCACCAATAAAGCTTTCTTATATTCTTCAAACATTTCAGGATCTAATTTTACTCTTATTAGTCCTTTTATTTTTGATATCTTCTTCTCCATCTCTATATCCTTTGTATAGTAAATTAACGTTCGGTAATGTCTTCTTTTCGGTTGTTCAAATATCATTGCTTCATACAACTTCTCTTGTACTTTCTTCTCCTACTCGTCTCATTTCATCGTTTTTTCGGGGTCTCTTACATTTTTATACTCTTGTTCTTGGGTTCAATTCTCAGTAGTTTCCCTGAGGTTTCCCTTTCCTCTGCCGTCTTCTTTTTTCCTTTCTTTATTATTATTATTTTTTTTTTGGTGGCAGCGATTCGATCCGCATTCGCTTTCTCTGTTGCTGTCTCTTCTGCGTTTTTCTCTTGTTCCTCTCTTTCTTCTTCCATTTTTTCTCTTCTTCCACCTTATTTTCTTCTTCCACCATGTTTCTTCTTCCGCCGTTACACCTTCACTGACCTCTGTTTCCTCTATCTCTCTTAGGGGACACACGGCCTTCATGTGTCCCCTACTTCTGTATTTGTAGTATATGGGTGGCCTCTCCTCCACCACGACCCTCAGTCGGGTGTCATTGGGGAACACCAAAACCTCCGCGATCTTGTGCAGGTCTGGTAGGGTTATATGGGTTAAAATTTCTAACCCCAAACCCCACCAGTTGATCTCTTTAGATTTCTCCACTTTCACAATCTCCACCTCGTCTTTGCAATTAAAAATTACTGCTGCAACCAACCATTCGACGTCTATCTCCGGTGGTATTCTTCCTACCCTTATTCCCGCTACTCTTCGGCCGCTGTATACCGATAAAAGTGCCCACTTATCTGTTCTCAGAGGTACAGTGGAGTACCTCTTCACCTCTTCCTCGCTCTTAAAATGTACCCCCACTGTACCATATTTTTTGCCTCTCGTGTAAAAAGCTGTCACGTCCATAATTTCACATAGGCATTCTTCAATATCGTCCACCTCGGCTTTCTTAATTCTTTTTGTATTCACATTTATCGTCTTATAAGTTATTTTCTTCTCGGTTTTATCTGCGGCTTCGTTAGGTGGAGTAACCCGTAGATAGTCTCCCTCCTTCTTCATAAATTCGAAGTGTTTCTTTGACTTTTTCATTTCAATTTTTACCTCTTTCGTTTCCATAGCGTCGGCTGACCGGCGTTTGCCCACCGCGGACGCGTAGCTAGTAGTCTGCATACCTGCACACTAGGTATACAAGCAATTCACAAATTTTCAACAAAAATTCATAACAGCCAAAGGTTCAACGATTTCCAACAACAATTTGCAACAATTAACTCACGATATGTACCACTCTCTTTATTGTTGGCATACAGAGTTTACAGGGGGACAATACAAAAAACGTACGTGGGGAATATAAAATGAAAACGTATGCTTTATGAATTGATAATTAATGGTGATGAAATGGCTTCCCACCCCCAAAGGGGGTTCAATATTTATGGTAATTATTACAAATATTTTTTACCTTGTTTTAATCGTCCCGAAAATAATCCATTTGACATCTCATCATATTGCACCATAATTACCGTACGTTCGATTTTTTCACCAAATTCTTTCCGTCAACTTCATCGCTTTACCATCATCCAACAAAACCGCTATGGTGTTTTTATTCGACATTCTGACTCTTACAACACTTTTTATATATTTCCCTGTTGGTATTTTCCTTTGCTACTTTTCTTTTCTTTTTGGGTGGTGGCTCACCCGTTCTTTCTATCTCGATCTCGGCAACTACTATTTCGTTTTCCACCACCATACTTCTGTCCTTTTCCAGACACTCCTCTGTTACTTGTTCTTGTCTCTGGGGGCACTTTACTCTTATGTGCCCCTTACACCGCAACTGCAACATACTGGTGGCCTGTCCTCCACCATTAACCTTAACCTGGTTTCATCAGGCAGAACCACTTCCTCCGCAATCTTGTGGAGGTCTGGTATGGTGATATGAAATATGACCGCGAGGTTATACCCCCATCAGTTGACCTCCCTTGTCCTTGACATTTAAAAAATTTCTGTATCTTCTTCCGTTGTGAATAAAACTACCGCCACCGGCCAATCTTCTTCGATTTCAGGTGGAACCCTACCGATTCGAACTCGGGTTGCGCGTTTGCCGCAATACGTCGGTGGCAGTGTCCATTTCGACGATTTTAAGGCCACGGTGGAGTACTTCTTTGCTTCGTCTTCATTAACGAAGCGAACCTCCACCGTGCTGTATTTTCTTCCTCTATTAAAAAACGTTATTACGTCTTTAATATCCTTCCAACACTCTTCTATCTCATCGAAATTAGCGATTTCTAATTTCTTATTAGCTATATTCAATGTCCGGTAGGTTATCTTTTTCTCCGCCTTCTCTCTAGTTTCTTTGGGTGGCGTTAGTCTCAGACTGTCACCTTTTTCTTTAATAAACCATTAAACTTCTTGACGTCCTTAGTTCCGACTTCCATATCTGTTATTTGTAGCAGCTCGGCTGACAGGCTTCTGCCTGTCACCGGAGAATAGCTTCCGGTTTGCAACTGCATAATTCCAATCTTCTCTGCTTCACCCACAAACGGGAAGCCACACAAAGTCTTCAACAGTTCAACATAAAATACAAATTCACAATTCAACAAGCATTACTTCAACAACACAATCTATACGTATTCAACTCGACGTCTACGCTTTCTCTTTATTATAGTCATATGTCCTTTTTTATAGAAGGGGCATTACAAAGACAATACAAACGTGGGGTACATAGAATGATTTTCGAATGAATTATGAAGTGTGAAATTATGATAAAATGGCTTTCTATCCCCCCCCCTAAAGTAGAAAGTCAGAGTTTACTGTTTTTATAATCAATCATTTTGTCCAGTATATATCATGTTTATCTTGCATAAGGTATTAAGTCTTCGTACATTACCACCGGAGGCAATTCATCGTATTGAAACCGCTTTCTTGTAATTTCCACTCTGCTTCCAAATGACTCTTTTAATTTCGCCGCTCTTTCGTTCTACAGTAGCACCGCTTTCATTATACGGTTCTCTTCATTATCTGCTAATTTCACTCTTATTACACCTTTCATTTTTGCGATACGCTTTTTCATTTCCACACTTTTCTCGTACACCATTAACACTCGTTCATATTTTCCTTTGCGTTGCTTTCTCGGCTGTACACCTTTACTCTCTACTGGTGTCTCCATTTCTGTGTCATTCGTTCACTTGTCTCTTCTGTCCTTCCTCCTCCTTACTCGTTGAAAGCTCCGGCTCTTATGTTCGATTCTTCGTTGCTTCCTCATTTCTTCTTTTCTCTTTTTCCTCCGCCTTCTTTTCCGGTGGAGATTCGCTATTTCCTTTATTCTCCACGAATGTACACTGTATTTCCGTCTCCGATATTACATTTACTTTTATCTGATGCTCTTACTCTACCACTTCCTGTTCGTGTTTCTGGGGACACTGTGCCTTTATGTGCCTCCTTACTCCACAATTGAAGCATATTGGCGGTCTACCCTCCACCATGATTCTTAGTCTTGTTTCATCGGGAAGCATTATTTCTTCCGCGATTTTGTGGAGGTCAGGTTGGGTGATACGTACCATTACCTCCAGGCCATACCCCCAGCAGTTGACCTCCGCTGTCTTCAACATCTTCAATATCTCAGTCTTTTCCTCTGCGTTATAGAGTATGGCTGCCATGAGCCAGTCTTCGTTAATTTCAGGTGGCACTCTCCCTATTCTCACTCTGGCTGCTGCACGTCTGCCACAGTAAGTAAGCAAGAATGCCTACTGTGCCGATTTCAAGGCTACGGTGGAGTACTTCTTTACTTCGTTCTCATTAACGAAGCGTACCTCCACCGTGCCAAATTTTCGTCCTCTGTAATAAAATGTAATCACTTCTTTTGCGTCCTTTAAACATTCCTCTATCTCTTCAACTCCTGCTATTTCCACATTCCTTGTTGCTATATTTAAGGTTCTGTACTTAATTATTTTCCTTTCTGTTTTCTCTGTTATTTCCTTTGGTGGTGTCAGCCTAAGCACCCGCCTTCTTCCTTCAACAAGGTATTGAATTTCTTATAGTCTACATCCCTCACTTCCAGTTCTTGTATCAGCAGCAGCCCAACTGTCAGGCTTTTACCGGACACCGCAGCATAACTGCCTGTCTGGACCTGCCTAATTCCGTTCTTCACCCACAACTGGGGAAGCCACATAAAACTTTCAGCAAATTCAATAACAGAAAACCAAACACAATATTCAACAATTCAGTAATTCAACAATTCTGCAATTAAATTAAACAAATCAACAACTCACATGTGAGTGAAATCAAGACAGAAAAAATCGGCTCGCTCAACGCGACCCTTATTTCCTTATTTGGCACTACGACTACAACACAGAAGGGGACACTACAAGCACAGACACAACACCACAATGGGGACATAAAACATAAAACGAATGAGATGTTAAATAAAAATGAAGAAATGAAGTGAAAGTAACCATCTGCAAATCTACCTGACGCTTATTTCTTTATTTGGCATTACGACCACAACACAGAGGGGGACACATAAGGACAGACACAATACCACGATGGGGACATAAAACATAAAACGAATGAGAATGAGATGTTATATAAAAATGAAGAAATGAAATGGCTGCATGGGCCCCACTCCCATGCAGTACCATTTGAACATTTATATACACTATTTACAATCGTTCATTTGTTCTATTATTTTTCCTTAATCATCTTTTTCTTCTTTGTTTTTAACATGAAACACTTTTACTTTTTTTTCTCTTTTTTGTTCCTTTTTTTCCCTTTGCTTTTCCTTTTTTACTTTCCAACAAAACAATTTTACTCTTTTTTTCTTTTTAATACCTCATGAAAGGCTCCAAATCTTTTAGCTCAACTACTGGTGGCAGTTCGTCGAACTCCACCAACATTCCGGGCGGGTCAGTCTTGTCTCCGCACAAATCTCTTGTTTTTTGGATTTGGTGCCGTGCGTTGCAGAGTTGGAGGGGTAAAGTTTTGTTGTTGTTGAACATTTGTTGAACATTTGCTGTGTTGCCCCGTTGGGTGAACGTCTGTGAGATGGCAAGCACTTCGATCAATGAGATGTCGAGCACTTCGACCATGTCAGAAGAAGAAATAGAGAGGATTGTAGATAACGTTTTGGAGGAGAATGAGGAAGAAAAGAAAATAGCAGCAACCAGTAGGAGAAATTTTGACGTTATAAGCTTGTTAACCAAGCTTGAAGAAAAGAAAGAAAACGAAAAAAAGAAAATGGATTTTGCCGCTGCAGCGGGAGCAAAGCCAAAGAAGATTAATATGGAAAATCTACACAAACACAAAGAAATGTTGGCCAGGGAGGGAAGTGAAACAAGGCTAGTGCCCCCCCCCCCCAAAAAAAAAAAATTACAAGAAAACTTAGAAAGAAGGACGATTGTATATAAAACATACAAAATAAAAGAAAAGAAAATTGATTATGTGGTCGAAAATGAAATCGAGAAATGTCTAAAACCCATTTGGCATAAAATACGATATATCACCAGAGGCAAAAAGTACGCGACAGTAGAAGTTAGGATGGAGTTATGGGAGGAAGCAAGACTCCATTCCAGAAGTCCGTTGAAAACGGAAGAAGTCGTTCTTCTCCCCATATATATATATATGGGTAGGAGGACGTCTAGAATTAACATAAGAGGAATTCCCCCTGAGCTGGACCCAGAGTGACTGGTTACGGCGGTGAAAGACGGACTAGAAGAAACAATTAATATCTTAGAAGCGGAAGTATTAGAACCTCGCAACTAGCACCGCCAGAACATTAAAATGATTATTCAAGCTGAACAAGCTACACTTGAAGAAATAAGAGAAATCATCGTGGTTCGCGATGCTTCCAGTGTGGAAAAAAGGCCACCTCAGGGTAGACTGTAAAAAATAAACAGAAAAAAAGAAAGAAGAGACGGCGAAGGAGACAGTGGAAGGCGAACATGTGGCAGCGACCCAACTGACTCCTGTACGAGAGGGAGAGGACAGGTGGATGACCCAACTAAGCAAAAGAAAATTAAAAGCAAACACAACAGAAAAAGAAAATAAATCCTGAGAATAGACAATATAAAAATGCAAAGAAACAAGAAACTAAAAAATCTAAAACTGTAAAGTGTTACATGGCGGTGCGCAGTTCTAATAGACTGTTGATTAATAGAATTCCAGCTGAGCATGGAGAAAAAATACAAGTGAAGAATTTAAAATTAACGGAATAGAAATATACAAAATAGACTGTAAAAACTATAACGTTCTTTCTAATGACTTTCGACAAGATGTAGGTCCTCTAAGATGGGACTTATCTGAAAAGATATTCGAGGGCCTCATCGCTCCGACGTCACGGGCTCGAAATAAAAGAAAAAGAGGCGAGTTCCTCCCTTCCTCTCGACACCAAGTAAGTTATTATTGTTTTCCCTTTTGTCTGTTCACGTAGGTTGCATAAATGTGCGTGGCCTGGCGTCGAGCTGGAAACAAGGCGTTTCCTAAATGACGTCAGGTCACTAAGTCTAGATGTCATTGTTGCTACTGAAACTCGGTTAAAAGGACCAAGAGTTCTGCTCCCGCTCCTGGATGGCTACGAGAAATTCATTTCTCCAGGCCGATCGGGGGGCGGGGTGGGGTGTTGGTCCTCATCAAAAAAAACTGAGGTTCAGAGAAAAAAAATTTTTTTCAGATCCAGAAGGTAGGCTGGTCATCATACTTGACATTCAGCTGTGGTAAGGAAACCAGGTTGGTGGCAGTTTACGCACCCAATACGAGGCAGACTGATTATTTTCGAGATTTGGAGGAGTTCCTAAGCACGTCACGTTCATTAGTTGTGTTAGGTGACTTTACCACTATACTCGATGCTCGCATCAATAGTGTTCGCTCGGATCCAGATAGGCTGCCGGGATCTACTAAGTCGCTTGCAGCTCGTAGATCCCTACAGACTAGAATTCCCGGACGCTCCACAGTGGATGTGGTCAAATAGCGACGGGTCTTCGACGTCATACATACATACATAGGATTCTTATTAGAAAAATAGATAAGAAAATAGTTACGTGTCCACAATTTCACTTCGTCAGTTACAGTGATCATAAAATGGTCACATGTAAACTGCGCCTAGACAAGTTATGTAGTAAGGGCTCCGGCTTCTGGAAACTCAATAAGTCCCTTTTGGCGATTGAGGAGTACAGGAGCCGGATTAAATTATCAATTTACAGAGCGTTAACCGGTTCCATCGTTAACAGCAGATGGTGGTGCGCCCTCGAAGGAACTACTAAAATCGAGTCAATTAGATATAGCTTAGGTTTAGTGGCTAGAGGGCGTAGTAAAGGGATTGGGTTAGTTAAGGCTCTAGAGGAAGCCATAAAATCTAGCGACGCATCTCAGGTGAGGCTGAAGAGACTGGAACTTAAGCATCACCTCGAAGCCAAGCACATGGGATGTATCGTCAGAGCTAGACTCCGCGCAGTGGGGAGCGAGGGGATCAAGGCCGCTGGATGGGCACGTGTCGTGGAAGCCAAACGTGGAAACGATTCCATAATTCGATCTGTAGTGAACTCGCAAGGTGATGTGTTGCACGAACCCGAGGAGATGTGTCGGACCTTTCAGAAGCACTTTGCCGTTCCGCATCAAACGGTCGGTTCGCCAAGGGTGTCCACTCTTCCCGCTTTTGTACATAATGTCTCTCGCGGCATTGCTGATTAAGCTGAGTGGCATCCCGACAAATCCAGGAGGTGGGGGATCTGTTACAGCGTACACGGACGATATCACCATCATCGTGACCAAGATGGAAGACCTGCAGCAAGTAGATGAAACAATTAAGGTTTACGAGGCGGTAGTAGGAGCAAAAATTAACCGGGAAAAATCAGTCGGCTTGCAACTGAGCACCTTGAGGGGCAAGTCGATGCCTTCGAATAGCATCGTAGGACGCTGGACGGAGGGCCTGATTAAATTGCTAGGAATCTGGATTGGTCCAGATCTTCAAATGGAAAAGATCTGGTCAGAGGTGTCGGACAATGTGGCCCACATAGTCCAGACCTGGTCTGGGCGGTGGCTATCCTTGAAAGGTAGGGCGGAGGTGGCCAATGTGTTCATCGCATCGGTCATCATTTACCGCCTGACCGTCGTGTCCTGTCCGGATTCATGGTTAAGCAAGTTGGAGAGACAAATCTTTCGCTTTTTGTGGAATGGCTCCGCTCCTCTTGTAAGACGTTCTATTTACTGCCAGAAGCTGTTAAAGTGTGGGTTGGGGATGCCGTGGCTAATGATGCGCAGACATGCATTGAGGTTGAGGCATCTCTGGCTCTACCTGGATGGCAAACGGGTGTGCTCTCCGCTCGCTAGACGGATGTTCCCCCGAATTAACCGGTTTTGGTGATAGAGAAAACTGGGTTCGCCGAAGATCGAGGTTGGGTACCTGATACACGGAGTGCCGCAAGGCACCTCTCCCGTTCTGCAGCACGGGCAATGTCAGTGGTTTCGGTACCACAGCATCGTTCTATAACAGGTTGGTATAGGATGGAAATGACGATGACTTGGGGAGGACCCTGAGTCTCGATGATAACTAGTTGGTCGGCCTGTTCAAGAGGACATTTGGGCCAAAGACACTGGATAACTTCCAAAAGTCACTGGCCTGGTAATGTTACAGAGGAGCCTTACCGGTTCGCGATAAACTCACCAGACACGGCCGCCCTGAGCCGTCGACCTGCCCAAGATGCGAGCGGGATATGGAAACCGTCCTGCACGCTATTATGCAGTGTCCTGGCATTTCAAAAGTTTTTGATTTTGGCTAAGGTGTTAGGGGAAAGTTTGAGTCTTCTTGTTTGTAGTCTAGTAGGGGAAGCACAGACGTTCACAATTCCAAACAGGACTATCTCTGAGAAACTGCACCTTATGCGACATATCACAGTGAGAGCTTAAATTAAAGTTGGCTTCGGTGGCCCCTGATCAATTTGGACCAATCGAAAGCATTCGATCGCGTCGACCATCGCTATTTGAGAGCCCTCCATAAAGCATTCGGTTTCGGACACTTTTTCAGAGCTTAGATCGCTGCAATTCACAGGAGTGCCTGCTCTGCGGTCAAAGTAAACGGCCATCTGTTGGAACCGATTAGCATCGCACGCTCGGTCCGTCATGGCTGCCCGCTCTCCCCTCTTCTGTACGTGCTCGTTCTCGGGCCACAGCAGCTGAAGTTTTAGCAATTGCAGTACTTCCTTTTCGAATTGGTACTTGGTGAGGCAGTGTCTGCATACGCAGACGACGTCACCAGCATGGTGTCGGACGCCTCCGATTTGGAGACGCTCAGCTCCATTCTAGTGGAATATGAGTCGGTTGTAGGAGATAAAATTGCCGTTGAAAAGTCAATGACCTTGTGACTGGGAACCTGGAGAGGCAGGTCTATGACGCCAGAGGGCGTTGTCGAACACTGAACTGGCGGTCCAGTCAACCTACTCGGGGTCTAGTTGGGTCTTGACCGCCAGGTTCATAAGAATTGGAACGAGCTGACGAAGTCATTGGCCAGTAATGGCAGAGACGAAGCTATGCTTGCAAGGTAGGGTAGAGGTGGAAAATTCCTATATTGCTTCATCATTTATCGTCTGACCGTAGTGTTTTGTCCCAGTAATTGCTTGATCAAATTGGAGACTCTTATTCATTTCTTGTGGAAGGGCCGCGTTCCAATGGTTAGCCGCCAGTCTAGTGCCAGCTCCCTCTACTTGGAGGCTTAGGCATGCCGTGGATTTTGACGTACACTCACTCAGCTCGCGACATCTTCAATGATTTCTAGATGGTGAACGTGTGTGCGCTCAGGTTGTTAGTCATGTCTTTCTGCCTCACAACTAGGTGAAATTCTGGGGTTGACGAAAACGAACAGGCTAACCAGTTCCGGAGGATTTCTCGTTCGGTGATAATTATGGATAAATTCCAGATGTCTTTGGTTTGGCAGTGCTATCGGGGACATTACTATCTCGAGATAAACTCTAAAAGTACGGACGTGCTGTCAGAGACGCTTGTCTGAGGTGCGTGTACAGCACCGAAACCGTTCTGCATGCAGTCTTTCAATGACTGGGCATTGTAAACACATGGAGTTATGTCTAACAGCTGCTGTCACTCGTGGGACAGATCTGTCTGTTATTCAAGCCAATACTGATGATTGCGCCGCTGCCCTCGTTTAATCGGGATGGCAAGACAATTTAGCTCTGACTAGTTACTGTGGCGAAAGAGGGTGTCTAGTGGACGAGGCTGAAAGGAATGTGGACGGAGTCATTCCTCTCTGGTAGAGCCCTCAACGAATCTTTCCAGTTTCACTTGTAAAGCAAAGTGAGTGTGGAGAGGTAGGTGCGGTCCTCGAGTGAATTTATGAAAAGGTAGGTGAAAGTTGGCAAGAGTAGATTATGCCGCTCTATGTGTAGACCAGTGAGTTGGAGGAGAGGAGTTGGAAAAGGATTTTGTCTTTGGTATTCAGAGTGATCTTGACTGGTGTCGTTCCTCAATTATTCCTATAGGTCCTCATGTATCTGGAAGACCGCATCACTATATTTTTTTCCTTATCTTTGTTTTCCTTGCCGTATAAAATGTATACTTCCGTTTTTGTAATATATACTGTGTATAATATTCTTTTAACTTTTTTTTATCATTCTATTATATGTAAATTTCCTAATATTTTGTTTGTCTCTCTATTAACTTCATCATCCTTCAGCGTGGTGGCAAATATAAAAATCATCATCATCATCGTCATCATCATCATCATCATCATCATCATCATCATCATCATTATTATTATTATTATTATTATTATTATTATTATTATTATTATTGCCTTTGCACAGTTTATAACTCTGGAGATGTACTACTGCATCAGTGAACTAAGGTTTTTTCAGTGCCTTGTATTTTTGTTCGCTTTTAAGCTACCCTTTCTATTTTCGGTCTAACTCAAATTTCCTTTCTCGAGCATACCTAACTCTCTCTCTCTCTCTCTCTCTCTCTCTCTCTCTCTCTCTCTCTCTCTC
>NC_069009.1:10070511-10072152 GCF_001194135.2 Octopus bimaculoides
GTACTGATATTCATGTCGTTGGATTTTTTGTTTTGTTTTTGAGTTTCTGAATTCAATTGTGTTGTTGCAATAAAAGTTATGTTTACATATTTGGGTAGTCAGGGATAAGTCCCATACAAAATTTAATATATTAAAGTTTAACAGTTTTCTTGAGATGTTGGTTTGTCTATCCAGTTAGAGAACACAGTAGTGTTTTCGCAATGAAAGGGATGATTATATTTTCGAATACTCAGGGGAAAAGGAAAGGATACGTATTCACAGGAGTTGTATATATTAGTTTTCTTTCTAAACTGATAGTCTTTGAGGGAGATTTTAAATATTCACAGGAAATTATAGATTTTCCAGACTTTGGGAATAATAGGAGGTAGAGATGTTCATCTTGTCGAATATTTGAATTTCTGAAGTTATTTTCCTTTTGGAATATTCTTTTATTTTTAAACGTTTCTCTGTGGTTTACAGTTCTTATATTTGTACAGTATGTATATATTGGCAGATTATCATTATTATTGTCATTATTATTATTATTATTATTATTATTATTATTATTATTATTATTATTATTACTTTTATCATCATCATCATCATCATCATCATCATCATCATTATTAGTCAAAATTAAAAGCAGAGTGCCCTTGTTATCCAGTGAACGATATTTCGACATCTCGTGAATCTTCAGCAGGTTCATTGTTATCCAGTGATAGATATTTCGACAACTTGTGTGTCTTCAAATGGTTCAAAATTAATTTTGTCAATCTACTTCATTTTGATTATTATATAAAGGATTGAGGTAACTCATCCAGAAGATATAGAGTCAAAATTAAAAGAAGAGTGCTGTTGTTATCTTGTGAACGATATTTCGACATATTGTGTGTCTTCAACTGGTTCATTTTGTTATACAGTGAACGATATTTCGACATCTTGTGTGTCTTCAACTGGTTCAGTTTGTTATCCAGTGATAGATATTTCGACAACTTGTTTGTTTTTAATTGGTTCAAAAGATAATTTTGTCAATCTACTTCATTTTGATTATTATATAAAGAATTGAGGTAACTCATCCAGAAGATATAGAGCCAAAATTAAAAGAAGAGTGCTGTTGTTATCTTGTGAACGATATTTCGACATCTTGTGTGTCTTCAACTGGTTCATTTTGTTATCCAGTGAACGATAATTCGACATCTTGTGTGTCTTCAACTGGTTAATTTATCATCCAGTGAACGATATTTCGACATCTTTTGTATCTTCAACTGGTTCATTTATTATCTTTTAATTTTGACTCGATATTTTCAACTGGTTCATTTGTTATCTTTTAATTTTGACTCTATATCTTCTGGAGGAGTTGCTTCAATCCTTTATATAATAACTAAAATATTATTATTATTATTATTGAAAGATGGGTGACTGTTGGAAGAATGGCCAGTATAAACGGACCAATTCTGAGAATACACTTGTAAAAAAAAAAAAAGGAAAAAAAAAAAAGGTAATGTAAAAGGAGAAAGGGCTCTATACCCCTTTCTTATTTTTTTTTCTGACCAGGCTCCCGTGGTTTTATGGGTTTTTCCACGTGTAACCTTTCCTTTTTCGAAGCGCCTCCCCCTTCGGGGTTTCTACTTATTTATTTATCTATTTATTCATTATATCTTT
>NC_069009.1:10072688-10073046 GCF_001194135.2 Octopus bimaculoides
GAAGAAGATGCGTTCAGCCTTTCAGCAGCACTTTGCTCAATTGTTCGGGACGACGGAACAGACTTCGGTGTGTACCTAGACGGCCTGCCGCAACTCTCGACCAGCGAGGCCGAGTGCTGCGAAGGACCCATATCTGCCTGGGAGGTAGATAGCCGGATTTGGATGGTCTGCCTTACGAGCTTTATACGTCAATGCCAGACTTGTTTGCGGGCGTCTTGGCAAACGTCTACTGGAACTGGCAACAAAACGGGAGAATTCCTGCTTTTGTTTGTCGGGGAGTGGTGGCCTTGCTAAGAAAGGACCCAAACAAGGGGGACATTATAGGGAACTTTAGGCCCATCACTCTGCTCAACACAGA
>NC_069009.1:10080452-10084507 GCF_001194135.2 Octopus bimaculoides
ATGTTGTTGAAGGCCTCATTGTTGTGTGGGTTGTGTGTGGAGATGTAAGGTAGGGTTTTAAATTTTTCTTCCTTCTTGGGTCTTGGCTGTCTAAGTTTTTAATTGAAGTACTCTTTGGATCGTATTTTCGATTAAGGGCTGTGGATAGTTTCTATTTATGAGTGTGGATTTCAATTCCTGGAGTCGTGTATAACGGGTGTCTGCATCTGATACTATAGTGCATATTCTTTTGGCTAAACAAAATGGGATATTAGTCCTGGTGTGTCTCGGGTAGCAAGAATCAAATGGTAGGTACTGTTTCGAGTCAGTGGGTTTATAATAGATGCCTGTTTCTATCTTGTTTCCGACTTTCTTTATGAGGATATCTAAAAACGGTAGTTGTTGATTGTTGTATTCTATCGTAAATTAGAGGTTTTCGGTTATTCCATTTAGAAGTGTTTGGAATTCGTTGGATGAAACAGTCATCGAGATATCTTTTCCACCTGTTTTTTATGTATGTGGAAAAGGAGCTTCCATATTTCTCGAGTGTTCTCTGGTATAGTTTAATCTCGAGATAGCCCATTACCAGGTTCGCAAAAGTAGGCGCAGTCCGTGTTCCCATTGCAGTTTCCGATTTTTCTCGGAACTATTCGTTGTTAGATATAAAATAATTATTTTTTAGGATAAATCTAAGTCTTATTATAAGTTCTTTTTTAATGCGAGAGAGGAGTTCATATGTGTAATTGTCTAACCAGAATGTGATTACTTCTATTCCTAAAGTGTGGGGGATGTTTGAATATAGGTTGACTACGTCGAAGGATACTAGTAGTGTTTTTTCATTGACCGTTTTTTGGGAGGTGGTTTAGCATGTCCATGTCATCCCTTATAAAGCTCTTGATGTGTTTTAGGAAGGGTTTCAGTAGAGTGTCCAAGAAGCTGCTGAGGCGATGGGTTTCACATACTGGACCCGCTATTATTGGTCTTAGTTTCAGGTCATCAGGTGAGGAGACCTTGATAATTATGTCTGTAGCACCTTTGCATGCATCGCTTATTATTCTGCGTTTGTGGATTTGGGGGATGCCGTAGAAGAAACTTGATTTACTCTTCAAATTGGTAATGTAGTTGTATTCCTTGTCTGTGAGTCCATCCCGGTATGAGTTAATTAATGTCCTGAGATTATTCATTATTTTATGTTGGTTATAGTGTGGGGCCTTATCGTAATATGTCTCATCATCTAATAAACATAGTACTAGGTTTTTATAGTCCCTCTTGTTCATTAAGACTACTGCGTTACCTTTATCTGCCTGTTTAATTGTTATGGTTTTATCTTCTTTTAGTTCGTTAAGGTCGTTCCATTGTCTCTTTTTGAAGTTTTGTCTGTGTTTTCAACTTTGAAAACCCTACAAGACTAGGTGAAAGCGCTAATTTATAAAACATGTGACATATGAATAAAAATCTGTAAATGTTCAACCATCCAGACATCTGTGTACCTGATTATTTTTTCTAATATATATATATATATATATATATATATATATATATATATATAAACAAGAAAACACAACTGGAGGACATGGTACACACAATGTATTAATAAGACGCTCAGGGAAGGAAAGAAAGTTTGTTTTACGCTTCGAACAAAGATCTTCAGAAATAGGAAACAGAATAAGGTCCAAAAGAAATGGAAGACGGAAGAAGAAAATCGCCAACAATCCGTATCTAGTTAGGTTTTGAAATGACCGGAAGTACATGGACAAAGAGAAAGTGCTTTCTAAGACAGTATTAAGAGAGGTGTTATCTGTGTGTATGTGTGGGAGTGTTCACGCGTGTTTGGGTGTGTGTGTGTGATAGCATTTGTATGTGTATATATGGTAGCGTGTGTGTGTGTGTAGCAGTAGAGGAGTGTGTGTGGGTGCCTGTGGTGGTAGTGGAATGTGTTTAAGGTAGCATGCGTATGTGGTCGTAACAGAGTACATATGTTAATATACCGCTCCCAGTGTCACTCTGTCTGTCTTTTTCTCACTATCTATCTCTGTATAAGTGTGTTCGCGCGTGCGTGTGTGCGTATCTGTGTGTATCCGGGTGTGAATGTGAGTGTAAGAGTAGAAGTGCATTATGAGTGTAGAAGTGTATGTATATGTGTGAGTGTATGTGTACGTTGTGTCTATGTTCTGTGTATTTGCGTGCGTATATATATATATATATATATGTATGTATATATATATATATATATATACGTAAATATCGAACAATGAAATGAGTCCTGAATACCGCATTAGTGGATATATAATTTCTTTCTTTTTTTGAATTAAGGCTACCATTGGTTTCATGCGAGGTAAAGTAGGAAAACAATTTTTCAAGACGATCAAATGAAGAAAGGTGTTCGCTTCCATTTTGGAAAACAATCTCGAGTCGTTCGCCCGATGAAATACGGAATCATTGAACCAAGGGACGTTACTCTTGAGTGGCCTCTTGTGGTTGTTGACTGCTTTGGATTTGTCTTTTGAGAAGCCATTTTTGTGGTTAATTATTTTGCTTTATTTGTTTTTGTTCTGGGCATGGTGTACTTGTACTTGTAAACCTGAGGTAGTACGTCATTGGGGTATATTTTTTCTTTGTGTGCCATGTGTTTACTCGTTTAAGACAGGGAATATCCTGGTTTGGTTACCCTCGTTCATAGGGAGGCTTCTTTGAAATGCATTCCTTGTCTTGCCTATATATAATTCCTTGCATTCTTGGACCGCTCAAGTGTCCACGGACAACAAATCCGGAACCCCAATATTCCCCAAATTCCATTTAGCGAAGACACAGAAAAATGTGGCCAGAAAATGTTTTTAATATTTCCTTTCCACAAACTATATCTCACATTTTGTATTGCACATATATTTGATTTTACATGATTGATATATATACTAATTCATATTTATAATGTATATTTTATAGATTTTAATTCTTAATATTACAAAGTATTATTTTTATTCTAAATTTTTATTCTTAAGTTTTTTATTCTTAAATTCTAATTCGTAATGTTTAATCTTCAATACTTAATTGTGTTGCTTATTTAAAAGGGATGTAAAATTAGATATATAATATTTTGAAATAGAACCTGAAGGGATATTTGAATAATTGTAAATCTGATGATTGCATATATGTACTTATATATGTATATATATAGGTATACAGTTGTAATCTTCCAATACTGAAACACGTGTAGTTCCTTCATATTTAATTAAATAAATATGAGTATTAACTAAAGCATGATATAATTAACGAAGTACATTATATACCCAGCTGGTAATTTTGATTATTTCCTGTTAGTCTTATTTCGTGTTGTGCAAAATGATACCATAAATTGACTGGCAGATATACTCATTAGGTTAATTTGTATTATATGAAATAGAATACCCGCATATCGATTAAACCTCAAAATTGAATATTGACTTTTATCAGATACCTTGTATATTTATAGATAAATATATAGATATACGATAAATAAGACCCCTAAGTTCGATATGTAGACGCATATAACGCTGTAGGGTTACACCTGATTGCTTTGGAAATTTGTTTTCCCAAATTATTTCTGTATATATATATATATATATATATAACATTGATTAGAGATCAAACATCAAATTCGAGTCAACGACTTTATATAACATCACGCTTCCGTATATTTGATGATATCTAAAAATAACCATGGCCCTTAACATACAAAATGAATAAATATATAAAAAACACAGAAGATAAATATATATGGAAAAATATACAAATATATAGAACGACCTATAAAGAAGGTATATACAATCGACTAAAAACATTTTTTTACTCTCCTCAATTAAAATATGTCAAAAAAATGTCAAAAAAGTTCATTTCATAAAACCATAAAAGGTTGGAGTCCAGGAGTTTTAAAGAATTCCACAAAATCAAGTCAAAACCATTAATGGCCATTTCGGGAGTTTACTGCTGCGGTTCGATTACGAGTTAAGGTGCTTCTCGGCAATGAACCCCCCATCAGGATGAACAGGAATCTCAAGGATTAGTCGTTCAAAGGAGTTATAAAAGTCCTTTTTTGTAAC
>NC_069009.1:10084643-10089395 GCF_001194135.2 Octopus bimaculoides
ACACACACACACACACACACACACACATATATATACTTGCACGTGTCAATATATACATATACGCATTTATTAGTTCCCGAACGTGAGTATTATGTACCGGTATGTGCCTTTGTATGTGTGTTTGCCTGTTTGTATGGACTGTGTGTTTGTGTCGGTGTACGTAAGTAAATGCATTCGTGCGTCTATTTGAGTCCTCAATAAACGTTGACTCTTCTAATTGACAGAATATCAGAAACAGCGATACTTAGACGCAAATGAACAAAACAGAAAATGTTTTAAGTTAACTGAAATATTCCACCCCTCACACACCACTCTATCTATCACTCTCTCTCTCTCACTCACCCTCTCACTCCCTCTCTCCCCTATCACTCCCTCTCTCCCCTATCACTCCCTCTCTCCCCTATCACCCCCTCTTTCCCCTATCACTGTATACATCCGCGACCAATGTTCACCACTCTTCCATCGATTGTATTGTCCTTAATATTTTCTATACCACGTGGACAATGCAAAGGAAATATTCATCATATTTTTCTTTTGTTCTTCTTCTGCACTTTCATCTTCTGCTCTCCCCCTTCCTCTCCTCCTTTTTCTACCTATTTGTCTTGTTATCTTGCAAACGTCGTTGTTGTTCTTTCTTCTTCGTATTCTCCCTGATTTTTCTTCTTCTTCGTTTCTCTTTGTTTTCTTGCACCTTCTTCCCTCCTCCTCATTCATCTTCTTTTTCTCCACCTATTTCCCATTCCAAATTTGCAGAGACTATTTTAGTGTACTAATTAAAGAATTCGTACTGGTCGATCGTTAGTAACCAATGGGCTTTAACCTCTAAGTTGATGGCTTGTTGTAACACTTGGATATGGATATCCACCTGATGGGATTGGAGAATTGATCAGTAGATGCACGAGGTAGGTGCCGCTAGGGTAGGATGACTAAAACAACTAGTTCGTGATTTTCTCTTGTAATTCAGACCATAGAATTAAAAAAATAACATGGAAAAAGAAAATGAAGAAAATTAAACAATGTGACAATGTGAGTTAGGGAAGGGCAAAAAGGAGAAGTAGAAAAATAGATGAGAAGACAGAATATTTAGAAATATACCGTCACGGAAAGAGTATTAGAAAGCCAGATGTAACTTACAAATATTGTAAACGGGAAATATCTTGGAAAACTCCTTCTTCAATATTCGATATTTCATTATTGTCTAGTTTCCTGTAAGATAAGAGTATTGATAAGAAATGATAAATTGATAGAAGAGATTAATCATGAAATTTTAAATGTTGTTACCGATCAATTTGATGGACAAATAAAGGAAATCTAATTAGAAATGAAATAACTAAATGAAGAAGACAATGAAGGTAGCGGATGATAATGATACTAATGATGATGAGTGATGATGAAAATGGTAATAATGATGATGGCGTTGATGATGATGATGATGTGGTTTTTGGTGGTAATGCTCTTGGTTGCTGTGACGGCGATACTGCTGCTGCTGCTGCGGATTATTGATGAGTTGTTATAATGTTGCCGTCGATAACTGTGGTGGTGTGATGATGATCATGATGATCCTAAAAAAATTTGATGGTCATCATCATTGTGATTAGGATGATGAAGTGAATTGTACACAATTAGAATAGGAAATCTTGCCAGGACATTTGACAATCCACATCAATATATTAATGAACGTATACATTTCTTTATTTTTAATGACCTCAGCACATATGCAACCACAGGATTTGACCTATTTCTCACATTGTTCAGATGTAATTTCATTCCATTCTTTCAGACTTTTTCCCACAAAATCCTCATACTCACAGGTCGGTGAGCTCTGATTTTATCAGCAAGTATTGTTCGGATGTTTTCAATGGGATTAAAGTCAGGGTTCTGAGCTGGCCATTGCATCATATTAATATTTTCAGCATTAACAATCTCCCTAACTATTTTAGCACTGTGACAAGGTGCATTATCCTTCATGAAGATTGGTTCACGTGTTGGAGATCATCTTATAGCTGTCACAGTATGCTGTAGAACGACGTTTTTGTATATTGATGCATTCACATTACCATAGACCTTGAGCGAAGCCCCGACACCCGCTGCAGAAATTATTTGCCATACCATTAAACTCCCAACTTCAAACCTCACTGATTTTCTTATGCATTTAGGGAGCAATCTTTCATTTTTATGATGTCTAACATGGGAGCTAACTTATTTGAACTTGCTTTCAGAAATGAATATCACCTGCGACCAGTTGTCGCCCGTCCAGAGTATATCTTCATTGGCAAAAACTAACCTTGCTTTTCAGTTCTTCATACTGGCCGGAGAATGGGAAGGCACAGACTTTCGAGAAACATTCATTCCGCAATCACTGTTTTCTTGACAAGAAATTCCAGCAGCAGTATCGAAATGGTTTCTTCACCACAGCGTCCGAATCACACGGTCTTATCAAACACTTCTTTTCTGTGGATTCCTTCACTTTTCTAATGACATAAATGAGCTTGTTTCTTCATAGCATTTGAGTGTTCTTGAAATAACATCCTTTCGTTTGCTAATGTCTCTGGCATTAGCAGCAATTTCCCTTCCTCCTTTTTTCAATGTGGCCATATGCTTCCTGTGGCTTCCATCGAACTTACGTCAACTTTCAATGTTTGTTCATTCACTATTGTTCAATATACATCTTCGCACTGTTAGGCCAACTTACTGTCAGGTCAACTTACAACGGCCGCAGCGTTTCCAGATATTACTTCTGGTATTTATCCCGTATGTTCTCCAACTTTCTCTATCTTATAATTTTCAAGTAAGCATTTTGTCTATTATGAATTATTTAGTTATTAATCACTCCCTACAACATATAATGTAAATAATAAACACACATAAAAAGTATATACAATAAAAATAGAATTCGGAAAAATGAGAAGAAATGTACATATGAAATTTTATTTTAGTTCTCTAATTTTGGCGGAAAGATAAGTAAAAACATATTAGATAGAATTATACATATAATAAAGAAAAAAACTTAATTCTAATCTATGTTTCAGTACAGGTTTGTTTAAGGATGTTCAGCAAAACAGCCATGTTTCCAAAGGTGAATTATTCAAATCCCAAAGAATTCCTCTCAACACATGGCTATGATGCTCGCCCACTACTTCTGCTCATGATCAGAGATGCATATATCGTCAGCCACCAAGGGACATGCTCAACTGGATAAGGTCAAACAGCTGACAAGCAAATCTGTGGTATTGAGCAGAATATTTGCTGTAGCCCATCTTATATACCAAGACAAACCGATGTACATGATAACACTTTATTATTATTATTATTATTATTATTATTATTATTATTATTATTTTATGTTTAATTTTTGCTTTGCATTTGTACAAGTTGGATCCAAGTTATTATTATTATTATTATTATTATTATTATTATTATTATTATATTATTATTATTATTATTATTATTATTGTTGTTGTTGTTATTATTAGTCAAGTCACTGCCTAGAGTCGAACACGGAATCTTGGGGTTAGTAGCGTGCACTCTTAACCGCTACGCCATATGACCTACGGGAAAGGAAAAGGTATACACGATATACATTAAAAGAAGGGGAATATACATTGTATACGGCACTAAGAAGTAAGAATATAGAAGAAAAAATTATAGTGATTGGTTCCTCCTGATACAGGATGACTTCTATGGATAATTGAAGAAACTCTGCATCAAAGATCATCCACAATACCAGAGAGAAGTGCCCTTACCAAGTCCATTCCTCCAACTCACAGGTCTACACTTAGAGCACTACAATTCACTCTTGCCATTTTGAGAACTTTCACCCACCTTTTGATAAATTCATTCGAGGACAACACCTCACTCTCCTCACTCAGTAGTTTCCTTCTCAAGTGAAACTTGAAAACGTTGTTGCGGGTTTTATCAAAGAGGAATATCTCTGTTCAGTTTCTTTCACCTTCCTTTCAACTTCGTCCACCGGACAACCTCTTTCGCCATAATGACGGCATACGTTACAGTGCAAGTACTAACCAACTCGATCATTCTTGGTTTTATATTCTGTAGGGGCAAGGACTAAGCAACCAGCAACAATGTGGTCAATACTCACAATTTTGTCATTGCCGAATCTACACTTTGTGTCTACCTCGTTATGTGTGACATTAGCTTGATAGTTACAGGTGAGGAGACTGCTTTAGCAGTTGCATCATCCAGCCGGTGTTAATTTGGATGTATACTTAAAGTATTTTATAGGAAGTTTCAAGCTGGATTGGACCTCAGCTACTCTCCATTCGTGGGAGATAGCATCTGTGGACGTCTGATTTTGGGTGGTGTAACCTATTTATTGCTAGAGGTTTCCCCTGGTCTGTATGTGCATACGCTGCAGTTCTCTCAGATTCCAACTGATGAGATTAAGACTATTGGTACCGCAAGTGGAGTTTATAGCTTCAATTCTATTCTGGGAATTCAGCTCAGTATTCAGGAGCATTCTGATACGTCTATAACACTCTTTCCTGATCTTCTCTTTCGTTGATCTATGTTGAATCCCTTTCTATCCTGCATCCCGAAAATACTTATAGTAGTCTTCTTGGTCTTGTCACTAGATATATGCATCATGATCGAGTTGGTTCGTAGTATTAGATGTCAGTTTACCACATTTGAACGAAGCTTTTTCACACTTGTCAAGGCCAACTTCCATATTGATAACATGAATGGATTTTTTTCGCTCTTAATAGTAACCCTTTCAGATCTTTGTCATCTCTT
>NC_069009.1:10089934-10092385 GCF_001194135.2 Octopus bimaculoides
TTATCATTATTATTATTATTATTATTATTCAATAGTTTTATTTTTATAACGTGCTTTCACTTCACTACCGAGCGTAGCTCTGTGCGCCTTGGGTATGTGCTGTGGTTTGCTGTGATGCTCTTATGGTTATTGTATTGAAAGTGTTTTGCGTAGGATGAGTGCAGTGCCCAGTGGTGCAATTTTCTGTATGTTATATATATTTGTAAGTCCTGGTGTTTTTGTTAGGTATTTGTCTGAATATTTTTTATTATACCTAAGGCACCTACTATGATAGGAATTGTTTCTGATTTCAGATTCCACATTCGAGTTAACTCTATTTCCAGGTCTTTGTATTTTGAAAGTTTCTCCATTTCTTTTAGCGACACGTTGTCATCTGCTGGTATTGATACATCAATCAGAAAGCCTTTTTTCCCCTCTTGATCTTTGACAACTATATCTGGTCTATTGGCCTTGATTTCTCTATTTGTGTGTATTGGCATATCCCAGAGTATGGTTGCTTTCTCATTTTCTGTGACCTTTTCTGGCGTGTGTTTATACCATCTTTTTTCTGTTGTTATTCCATAGTGTTGGCATAGCTTCCAGTGTATATAGGTCCCAGCTCTATCGTGTCTGTGAATATATTCCTTCTTAGCCAAGACTGGGCAGCCAGAGATAATATGATTTATTGTTTCTTGTCCATCGCCACCTATTCTACAGTTACTTGTTATGTTTCTTTTCGTTATGTTTTTAGTAATATCTGGTGTGGAGGCTTTGGTCTTTTGCAGCAATTAAAAATCCTTCAGTCTCTGCTTTGAGTCCTGTGCTTCTCAACCATTGCTGGGATTTATCTCTGTCTATTTCTTTTGCATTTATTTTAGCCCAGTATTTACTATGTAGGGGCTTTTCTTGCCATCGTTTTATCATGGTTCGTTGCTGTTCTAGTTTTAGTTTGGACTTCATTTGTTTTATAACTTTTGTTGTTGCTTCTTCTTCTTCTTCTTCTTCTTCTTCTTCTTTGTATTTATTAGGTAGCATGATTTCTTGTTTGCATTTGTCAGGTTCCTTAAATACTGAAAATAGTTTTTTGTTTTGCTCGTGTTTTGTATTAGTTTTCCTTGCTTCTGAGGTATGCATTTTTGCAATCCTATGGTGGTTATTTTATAATAGTTTTCCAGCTATATAAGGCCCCCACCACCTTCTGTACGTTATATATATAGCCTGTGTATGTCAGATTTTGGGTGGTGCATCGTAGATCCTGTTATTATTTGTCTTGTTTTCCTGTCTATTTTAGATAGTTCGTTTAGTGTCCAGTTAAGGATATTGTAGCTGTAACTTATAACTGGGACGGCTAAAGTGTTAATACCTATTATCTTGTGTTTAGCATTGTGCTCTGTGTTTAGTATTGATCTAACTCGTCTATAGTATTCTTTCTTTGTTTCCTCTTTCATTTGTTTTTGTTGTATCCTATCTAGTTCATTGATTCCTAAATATTTGTATGGCTGGCTTTCGTCTAATTCTCTCATTTCATTGGCTTTATCTAGTGTGATGTTGCAACTCTTAACTAGTTTTCCTCTTCTCGGGGTTCCTTTGGCACATTTTTCTAATCCAAATTTTATATCTATTTCTTTGGTAAATCCACGTAATGTCTGTAGTAGTGTTTCCAGCTTTTTATTATTATTATTATTATTATTATTATTATTATTATTATTATTATTATTATGTTAGTTTGTCGCAGGTTCGGTCTTATTCCACGTAGAATTTATGTAGGTAGCAGATTACTATTTATAAGCTTAGGCATCCACAAGATTTCAGCAGTCATTTAAATGCTTCCGTTTGAGGTGTCGCGGCGTCGGGAAAACGACGTTACACTTAACCTTAACTACATTTCTATCACCGTTGGGTAAAGTGTAGTACTTTTATGCCCAATCCAACATCTAGAAATACCAGATTGGCCTCTGGCTGTCTTAAGCCACTCTCGTGGGAGAAGGACCCCGTTAGTCTTGGTCGGCAACACTCCTAGGTAAGTTGTCTCAATAACCAACTCAACACCAAAATTCTCAGCAGTAACAATTTCAAGTGCAAAGATATGAAGCAATGGAAAGTGGTGTAGGTATGGATTCTCGGAGCCTTGTCTAGCAAAGCACCTAGTGATGTTGTTACGATAAAAATACTGGTGATTGTAGAAACTTACAAATGCTACATCTAAATGAATGATGTCAAATATTAATTTATTATTATTATTATTATTATTATTATTATTATTTGACTTTTGTTTTGCATTTGTACAAGTTGGATCCAAGTCTCACCCAGAGACCTCAAGAGACAACAAGTTAGAAGTTCATGTAGGTGTTATGCCTAGGGTACCATATATTTGGATTTGTACAGTTTTGTTCAAGTGAATGTTTAAGAAACCATAAGAAAATTATGTTTGCTTTAAAATTTGAGATCACATAGACAGTATTTTACGTAGGA
>NC_069009.1:10096454-10100175 GCF_001194135.2 Octopus bimaculoides
CATCATCATCATCATCATCATCATCATCATCATCATCATCATCATCATCATCATCATCATCATCATCATCATCATCATCATCATTATTATTATTATTATTATTATTATTATTATTATACGAGCACTCACAGTTTATTTTTCTGGGTATGATAGAAATTATCAGCTGTCCACAGACTGCAGACTAAGGTGAATGTTGTTTACTGGTCATACTTCAAGAACTCTAAGAAGAATTCTTGTTTTTCCAAGTAATACTGAATTTTGTAGGTGTTCTACCTTCAAACTTGCAACGATGTTTTCAGCCATGTTGGTAGTTGAGTGTCAATACTTCCAAGTGCACCAATTACTATTTGTATCACGTCTACTTTCTTCTATGATCACAACCTTCGTATATTCCACTCTAAATCGTCATAGTTGTTTTTCCCTTCTTTTACATAGATCATGTTGTCACCGCTGTGTCCATTATCATACAGGTTGTTTCTTTTTTATTCACCACAACCATGAGCGGTATCCTATGTCTAGTCACGTGATCGCTCTGGATCATTACATCCCAGAGGATTTTGTAATTCTTATTTCCGGCGATTCCTTCTGGGGTTTTCTCATACCACGTCTATTATTATCATCATCATTATTACGCATCAAAAATCTGTGATGTCAGCAACACCAGACATCTGCAGGCATTCAACGATTCAAGAATAAGGCACCATAACATATGCCTTCGTAACGTCAATCCAAGCCAGACATGTTTGTATGATGTTTTTTACAATGCCTCAAAATTGTTTTATCGATGACCATGTGATACTTGGTAACCTGAGAACTCTTCCTACATTTTTGTTCTCTTGGTAGTATTTCTTCCTGTGCCAGGAAAGTGTATGTCTTTGCCGCACATATTCCAGGAGTACTTTCCAGATTATGTTTCGGCATGCTATGGGACGATAGTTTCCCACAATATTCCCCTTTTTTGTATCTTCCCTGTTTTGTTTTTTTCTACTTTCGTCAAAATTTCTTCCATTTCTCGCCGAGTGTTTTCCGTACCCATAGGGCAGAGAAGCTCATTGTATGTATTTACAGTTTTCACACCCAAATTCACAGGTAAAATATGTATTTAAAAAAATTAATGAACAAATATATTCATGAATGTATTTTGTTTTCACAGCGATAATGCTCTTCTAAGCACATTAGTCGTTCCAGTTAACACGATGTTCTGCACTTCCTGTAGGAATGGTAAGCCTGGCATCATTTTCAAATATGTTTCAGTGCCTTTTTTTTATCATTCCTAGAGATCCTGCAATCACTGGTACGCTAGTCGCCTTGAGATGCCACATTTCTTCAATTTCTATTCGCAAGTCTTTATATTTACTGATCTTGTCAAATTCATTCGCCGCTATATTGTGATCGCAAGGAATACTCATGTCAATCAATATATACATCCTTTTAGCTTTTATAGTTTTGTCGATATCTATGGGAAGTCCCAGAGAATCGATACATTTTCTCCCTCAGTCACAGCTTCAGGATGGTGTTTATACCATTTGTCAGCGGTTTTGATTTTATAATGCCGACATATTGTCCCGTGTAAATACTGGTCGACTCTGTCATGACTTGTTTTATATTCTACAGGCGCTAAACCTCTAAACTCTAAGGTTAGGTGGTCTATAGTTTCAATCTCATCGTTACAGAATCGGAATTTTGGGACAGCTTCATTTTTTATCACATTGGCTTGGTAGTTCCAGGTCAATAAGTTTGTCTTCAGCAGCTAATATGAAACCTTCACTCTCTGCTTTCAGTCCTGAGCTTCGTAACCATTGATGCGTGTGTTTCTGGTCGACAACAGCTTGTTTGCTACGAGCCACATACTTGCCATGCAGAGGTTTCTGTTCCCATCTGCTAGCTAATATTTCATGTGCTTTTGTCTTTGCAATTAATTTTATTTTCTTTGCAGCAACAGTTGGCGCATTTCCTTCAACCTGATCAATCTGGTAGTTACCTAAGTGATCAGTAGCGAATTTTTTGCTCCCTTCCAGAATAGAGTGAAGTTTTTTCGGTCTTTCATGTTTTTCAACAAGTTTCAGCATCCAATCGTTAGTTGTTTCAAGGTATTTGGCCAGTCCGATTGTCGTGGTTTTGTACGTAAGTTGAATCAAGCCACGACCTCCCGGAGCTCTGGAAGGTAAAGACGATCCACGTCTGACTTTGGATGGTGCATCTTATTACAAACCAGTAGCTTGCGGATTTTTGTATCAATTTTCATTATTTCACTGGGATTCCAGTCAAGCACATTAAAGCTATAAAGAACAACTGGGACTGCTAAGGAAATTATGGCTAACACCTTATCATATACATTCAGCTCAGACTTCAGAACTGCTCGGACTCTTCTATAACATTCCTTTCTAAACTTCTCTTCCATGCTTGCATGCTGGATACCAGAGTCTTCATTTATTCCTAGGTATTTATAGGTTTGTTCCTGCTCAAGTTCCTTGATTATTGTTCCGACATCTAATTGACTTTATCAGTTTCCCTTTCTTTAACGTGGCTTTGGCACACTTTTCAAGGCCAAACGCTATCGCGATTTCATCACTGAATCATTTCACAGTACGTAGTAGTCCTTGAAGCTCTTCATCATCTTTGCCATATAGTTTTAAATCATCCATATAAAATAGATGGCTTATTTTCCTGTTGTCAATTTTGTAGCCATACCCTGTTCTATTCAGTTCACTTGAGAGTGGTATTAGTGCTATGCAGAAAATTAGTGGTGAAAGTGAGTCACCTTAGAAAATGCCACAGTTTATGCTAATATTGCTTGAACGCAATACTTCATTAGAATGATATAATTGGAGCTTCGTGTTCCATAGTGACATATACTTTCAAAATCTGAAAACACGGGAGAAATTTTGAAAAATGTCCCGCGATTTCAGAATCTACGAGTGTGGTATGCTGCCAAAGGCTTTTTTATATAATCAATCCATAAAGAGCTGAGATTTCTGCGCTTGTTATGGCAATTTTCAAGGATCATGCGATTAATTAGGAGCTGATCTTTGCATCCGTATGAGCCTCGTCTGCATCCTTTTTGTTCAGTGGGAAAGAGGTTATTCTCTTCCATAAACGTATATGTTTTCTCCACTAGACTATATGTCAAAATCTTATAGGTAGTAGACAAACATGTTATAGGCTGGTAATTTTTGGGGTTTTTGATTTTGTTATTTTTGGGGAGGAGGTAAGTAATACCATATGCCATCCAATGGGGAGTTTTTTTCCGAGACCTTTATAATACTATTAAATGGTATTACTAACATTTTGTGTGCGGACGAGAGTGATGAGAGCCAGAAATTTGGTACTCTATCAATACCAGAGGATTTCCACTTATGAGCCTTCGTTAGTCCCCTCCTTATTTCGGCGACTGAGATGTCTTCCCACACCTGTTGTTGTAGATTTTTGTAGGCATCTTGGGTGCGTTTGATCCAATTTGCATTTTCATTGTATGGTTTCTCATTACTACATATCCCTTTCCAAAAGTTTTCAACTTTTTCCATCAGGGGTGGATTTTCAATGGTTATTTTTTCTTTCCCTATTTCCTTGTAAAATGATTTGGCATTGGATTTGAACATCTTATTTTGCTTGTAGAATCTGATTCTTTTCTCAAATCTGCGTATTCTCTGAGCCTTCGCTTGAACTTTTTGTTTAAGTGTTTCATTCGCTGTCATTAGTTCTTCTGTTGTTGAGAGTCCAT
>NC_069009.1:10100470-10102642 GCF_001194135.2 Octopus bimaculoides
CTGCTTCATTTCAATGATAGATTTTCTGTGTAGTTTCGGCAGATGGTCGCCTTTCAGTCAATGCTTGTGGTCCAACATTCCTCTCCTCTGCTTCGTTATTTCTTTCCTGACTTATACTTAGGTCATTCTCTACCATTTTTTAAAAAAATAGTGGTTATTTCTACATATGTGAGTCTGGTGTTTCTGAAGATATCTCTTCTAGTATCTACTAATCTGTTTTTATCCAGGTTTGGTCTGCTGGTTGGATTCCGGCTCCTCCAGATTCTGTAGGATTTTGCAGTGTATTTCTCTTGGGTTGGCCTACTTAATGCAAAGTGTTAAGCGTATATTACTTCTTTGTATTCTTCCCGGTTCCATTTAGTTTTTTTACATTTTTGATTTTGTAGTCGTGGTGGTGAAATTTAGGGGCTTAATTTGGGACAAATCCCGTTTAAGTGACCTTCCAGGTTCGTATCAGGGAAAGATAATCTGCCATTTGAAAATGTTTCAGTCAGGCTGACAGCCTCCTAACAGGCGCGTTTCCAGAGTAACCATTGGACAAGCGATTCGGTGTACTGTTTGAAATTTTCTTTTCTTTTGAAGTAAAGTTATATTATTATTACATTTTCATTTTTTAAATACTTTTATTTCTTTATTTCTTTATCTATTTTTATTTTATTTTTATATATTCTTTATTTATTTTAAACCACTAATCTTCATACAGGGGCCGCATTTATCATCATTAGCAGCAGCACCAGTTGTTGTAGTAGCAGCAGCAATATCACTATCAGCAGCAGCGGCAGTGGTGATAGTAGTAGTGGTGGCAGCAGCAACAGCAGCAGCAACAGCAGTGCCAGCGGCAACAGCAGTAGTAGTAGCAATAGTATCAGTAGTAGTAGCAGTAGTAGTAGTGGCAGCAGCAGCGGTGGTAGTAGCAACAGTAGTAGCAGCAACAGCAGCAGCAGTAGTAGTAGTAGTAGTAGTTGTAGTTGTAGTAGTCGTAGTAGTAGTTGTAGTTGTAGTAGTCGTAGTAGTAGTAAGTACGGCTCATGTAATTTTGGGGGGGGGAGTGGGATGGGATCCGAAGGGTCAAAAAGAGTTCAAATATCTACTAATACTAGCAGCGAACAACAGCAAAAGTGACCTTGACCTTAAGAAAAATTAAGGGCCGACTTTGTCCTGTATTATTTGTGAATAGAGAAGTTGTGTTCGATCAGAGAGAATCTATTATTATTATCATTATTATTTTAAAATGTTTTTTTCCAAGTGCATTTCTGTTATTGCAATAAAAGGTAAGTTTGCATATTTCTGGTAGTCAGGGAGAAAATAATGTTATATTGTAGAAATTAAATTTGACTTTTCTAGAGATGTTCGTTTGCATGTCTAGTTAGAGAAAACATTTGTGTTTTTGCAATAAAAAGGATGTTTACATTTTTGAATACAAGGGGAGAAAGGAAAGAAAAGACAAGAGTCAAATTTTCACAGAAAGTTTTAAGATTCACCAAAGATGGTCTTTTGTATTTTCCACACAGACAAAACTATAATATTTTTAGAATATAAAAAAAAGGATGTTTACTTTTTCGAATACTTGCGGACAGAGGAAAGGATGAGTATTCAGAGCAGTTGTCGATATTAAAGTCTGAGTGTTTGAAAACTTTAGATATGTAAATTTGTAAAATTTGTAAATTTCTTAACTTATTTCGAAGGGAATTTTAAATACTCACAGGATATTGTAGATATTCCAGTCTTTGAGAGTTATTTTCCCCCGTTGTCCTGCTGAGACATATTAGTGTTTCTATAGCTTTCGGATACTGAATGGTCAGAGCAGTGAATTATTATTATTATTACGGGCCGGGGCCCATGGATAATTTCCAAAGGTCCCACGCCTGGCAGTGCTACCGAGGTGCGCTACCTGTTCGAGATAAACTCTACCGACATGGAAGTGCCGTCAACCGGGCCTGCCCGAGGTGCGCTCAGGACGACGAAACCGTTCTGCACGCACTCGTCCAGTGCCCGAGCATTGCTGACCTGTGGGTCTATATCGAACAGCTACTGTCACGTGTAGGACGGATCCGGCTATCAGCTGGATCCATCGTGAGAATTGACCCGCCGACCTCCTTTAACCAGGAGGGCAAGGCAATTTTCCTATGCCTAGTGGCTGTAGCGAAAGAGGTGATATGGTGGACCCGTTTG
>NC_069009.1:10103297-10109893 GCF_001194135.2 Octopus bimaculoides
TATTATTATTATTATTATTATTATTATTATTATTATTATTATTATTATTATTATTATTATTATTATTATTATTATTCAGTAGTCTTATTTTTATAACGTGCTTTCACTTCACTACCGAGCGCAGCTCTGTATGCCTTGTGTTGTGCTGTGGTTTACTGTGATGCTCTTATGGTTGCTGTGTTGAAAGTGTTTTGCATAGGATGTGTGCAGTGCCTAGTAGTCCTATTTTCTGTATGTTATATATATATCTGTTAGTCCTGGTGCTTTTGCTATGTATTTGTCTGCGTATTTTTTATCATAACTAATGCCCCCATTATGATAAGAATAGTTTCTGTTTTAAGACTCCACATTCGAGTTACCTCTACTTCCAGGTCTTTGTATTTTGAAAGTTTCTCCATTTCTTTTCGAGAAAAAATATCTACTTTTGGTATTGATACATCAATTAGAAATCATTTTTTATTTTTCTTGATCTCTGAGAAATATATCTGGCCTATTGACCTTAATTTCTTTATCTGTGTGTATTGGCATATCTCATAGTGTTGTTGTTTTCTCATTTTCTGTGACCGTTTCTGGCGTGTGCCTATACCGTCTTTTTTATGTTGTTATTCCATAGTGGTGGCATAGCGTCCAGTGTATATAGGTCCCACCTCTATCGTGTCTTTGAATATATTTCTTCTTAACCAGGACTGGACAGCCAGAGACAGTATGGTTCATGGTTTCTTGTCCATCGCCTTATATTTTTAGGTAATTGTTGTTTTTTTTAGTTGTATAGTGAAACTAGCTTGCTGTTGTCACTTGATCTATTATAACTGCTTCAGATGATTTTTGTTTTTAAAGGCTTTTTAAAAAAAATCATATGGTTGCATTATTTTTTTAACCCCGCCAAGGAGGCTATGTTTTTGCCGGTGTTGGTTTGGGAAATTGGGCGATTTTCAGCTTGCGCGTATATGGGTGGAAATGAGCTGCTTGGTGGAGGTCTGCACTCTCCGAGTGCTTTTCTAGTTCATCATTAGTTGAACTTTACAGCCGAATGAGCCTTTCCAACATTCCTTCTGCTCTTCTGGAAACATGATTTTTCCTCCAGTTGCTTGCTCATTCTCTGCGATATTATTGCTGTAAAAGCTTTGTAAATTGTAGAGAGACAAGTTATTGGTTTCTAATTTTGTGGGTTTGCTGTTTCAGTGGATTTGAGAATTACGATAGTTTTCCCTTTCGTGAGCCATCCAGGCATTGTCTCTGCCTCTGCTAGTATGTCATTAAATTTCTCAGTCAGCCTTTTGTGTGTCCTTGTCAGATATTTTAACCAGAAGTTGGGGATCTTAATATTCCCAGGTGCCTTCCAGTCTTTTTTTTGTGCTTGGGTGACCTCTTCAGTTGTTATAGGGATCCAGAGTTGTTCAGGTGCCAAGTTGTTTTGATAGACCTTTTCTGAGGTTGTTCCTTCGTTGACCATATTTCTTTCCAAACTTTTTCCAATTTTTCTGCTGTTGGTGCTGCATTGATGGCAATTTTATTGTTGCCGAGTTCTTGGAATTATTATTATTATTATTATTATTATTATTATTATTATTATTATTATTATTATTATTATTATTAATGCAGCGGAATGGATGAATCGTCAGCGCGTTGAACGAAATGCCCGTCGCTACGTTCTGAGTTCAAATGCCGCCGAGGTTGACATTGCCTTTCATCATTTCGGGAACGATAAATTAAGTGCCGTGGTACACTGGATACGACTAGTCCCGTACACCGTCAAGTCTTATGCCTACAGTCGTGAGGACCTGATTCTGTTAACAGCATCAACCACGAGCGGCAGAGGAGCCTAGACACTTTCATTAGTTGAAGACTTCTGTTCGCATAATTTTCAAGGCAGACCCATATATCTTGCGCTGCGGAAAGGTGGTTTAGAAGCAGGTACAGCTTCTCATTCTGTAGCTTTCAATTACTGTTCGTGACTGAGAAGCCGTTGGGAATCTCGGGAACTGAATTTCACAGCAACCTGATAGGAGCACAATCAATCTATGAAACCAACAAGTAATCGGAAGCCTGCCTACCCAAAGGAATTCGTGGTACGTTTAAAACCTGGATTTACATATATGGCATTCCTCGAGGACACCTTGCGGGGCTCTTTGTATAGGAAATTCCAATATCCATAGTGAAAGGTAGTCAGCGGTTTCCATTAGAAATGGCTGAGTTCCCAACAGCCACGGTGCCTGAGTAACATCGCCCTGCATCGAAAACACTAGTTGATACACGCCATGAATATCTTAAGGGCATACGTGGTTATCTCCGAAGAAAATGTGTTACACTACCGAGACACCTGCTGCCCTAAACTCTTTCAGACTGTTAATGATGTCAGACCAAGACAGAAGTGGAGAGCGGCTGAGGCCGTCGAGCGAAAGGCAGTAGACACCGTCTATCTACATGTACGTTATGGTGACGCATCTGGTGCATTGTGAAATAATTCATTATATTTGTATTGATAGAACAGATCTCATTGATGGATCATTTATGCTGCCGAAGCTCTATGCTATAAGCAATAGAGATATAGTATCCGATACATCAGTCTTCTTTCGAACGTGTCAGTACACATGAATATCTCAAAATGGTAATCTTTCAAAATTAGTGGCTACACAGACCAGATATGTGTTCTACGTTCGATCTAGAGAAGCTTCATAGTCAGAAATTTGATTACTGGTAACTGAACGCTTTTCTCCTAACAATCCAAATTTGCGTAAATACTTTGAGACTGTTGTTAAGGTCAAAACAAGAGGGAAATTTAGAGCAGTGGAGACCGTCAAGGTTTCCATTGGACTACCTTTTCCTATGGCTGAGTAGCCGTATTGTAACATTTTCTACGTCGCCGAGTGGCCGTTTTCTCTATAGCCGAGTAGCCATCATTTCATTTTCTACATGACAGAGTAGACATCGTTGGGTAATGTCGAAATCGTTCTCCTCCTTTCAAAGTACAACATTTCGATCTTGTTTAGTCTCCTCCATTAAAATACTGTTCGCGTTTGCGCTTGGTGAAACCAATCACATCTGCAAATAAAATATATACACACTCCCTAAATTTCTTCCCATCATTTTCACATTCCAACAATTCCATCTTTTGCAGAAGCCAAACTCTTTGGAAGAGTAAAACAAATTCTTTATGATCTACTCAGTAGACGAAAAAATACTCCGCATTTGTTTTGGTTTCCTATGTAGAGATTTGTCATCCCTTGTGCGCAATGACGCAATGGGGGAAAACGAATGCTACTGCGACAACTCGGTGTTTGCTGGTATTAGTGGCAGACTGAATCACATCCTCCTTCGTCTTGTTCGATGATCTCTGGGTGTTACTCAGTTCTGACGGAGTATCAGGTTGCGTATATTTAAGTGAGTTAGTAGATATTCTTTTCTAAATTGCCGAGGAACGTTGAAGGTGCTCTCCGTTTCTCATAGACTAACACGATAATCTTCCTTTGTTTCTTTCATTAAATCAATAGGATTAATAACAATCCCATTGGCACAATCTTCTTAAATTTCTTCGAGTTCTTTTCACATTCCAATACTTCCAACATTTCCCCGAGCCGTGCTTTGAACTCACTATGTTCTATGTTCCTAGAGGAAAACAGCTAACTTCGTTGGAAGAGTAAAACAAATGCTTGAAGATCTACTTCGTAATTCTTATCCAAGACGAAAAAGAATAACGAGTGAAAAGATAATGAAGAAAACAAAAGACATATAATTATACAAACACTGAAGGACAGACACATATATAATATCCTTTATACATACACACATATAATATCATTTCTGTGAAAGGCAAAAGTGCCTGGAATTTTGAAGGAGAGGGTTAATTTATTACAGCGACCTCCGTATTTCACTGATACACATATGATCAACTGCGAAAGGATGAATGTCAAATTCGACCTTTGCTGAATTTGAGCCCCAAACGGAAAGATGGATTAAATACCTCTAAGCATTTCACCCGGCGTGCTAATGAGTCTTCCAGCTCACCGCCTCACAAACATGATATGAAACATTGATGCGAACCCAAACGTTGATGCGAACTCAAAACTTGATGCAAACCCAAAACCATAACGTTCTCACACATTCACAGTGACATATATAGAGAGAAAGTGAGATAGAGAAGGGCCAAAAAGGGTTAAGAAAGAAATATATGAAGGCAGTAGACTCCGTCTATCTACATGTACGTTATGGTGACGCATCTGGTGCATTGTGAAACAATTCATTATATTTGTATCGATAGAACAGATCTCATTGATGGATCATTTATGCTGCCGAAGCTCTATGCTATTAGCAATATAGATATAATATCCGTTGCATCAGTCTTCTTTCGAATGTGCCAGTACACATGAATATCTCAAAATGGTAATCTTTCAAAATTAGTGGCTACACAGACCAGTCATATGTGTTCTATGTTCAATCAAGAGAAGCTTCATAGTCAGAAATTTGATTACTGGTAACTGAACGCTTTTCTCCTAACAAGCCAAATTTACGTAAATACGTTGAGACTGTTGTTAAGGTCAAAACAAGATGGAAATGTAGAACAGTGGAAGCCGTCAAGATTTCCGGTGGTCTACATTTTTCTATAGCTGAGTAGCCGTATTGTAACATCTTCTAGGTGGCCGAGTGGCCGTTTTCTCTATAGCCGAGTAGCCATCATTTCATTTTCTGCATAAAGGCGTAGCCATCTCTTCCTTTCAAAACCAATATTTTGATCTTGTTTAGTCTCCTCCATTGAAATACTGTTGGTGTTTGCGCTTGCAAATAACATATATACACATTTCCTAAATGTCTTCCCTTCATTTTCACATTCCAATAATTCCATCTTTTGCAGAAGCATTGCCTTCATCTCAGTCTGTTTCTGATAGAAAATAGCCAAACTCTGTGAAAGAATAAAACACATTCTTTATGATCTACTTATTAATTCTTATCCAAGACGAAAAAATACCCCGCATTTGTTTTGGTTTGCTATGTATAGATTTGTCGTTCCTTGTGCGCAATGACGCAATGGGGGAAAACGAAGGCGAATACGACAACTTGGTGTTTGCTGATATTAATGGCAGGCTGAATCACTTTATTTTATAAATTGCCGAGGAACGTCGAAAGTGCTCTCAACTTCTCATAGACTAACACGACAATATTCTTTAGTCTCTTTTATTAAATCAGTAGGATTAATAACAATCCCATTGACACAATCTTCTTAAATTTCTTCGAGTTATTTTCACATTCCAATACTTCCAACATTTCGCCAAGCCGTCTTTTGAACTCACTATGTTCTATGTTGCTGGAGGAAAACAACCAACTTCGTTGGAAGAGGAAATCAGATGCTATAAGATCTTAGTAATTCTTCTCCAAGACGAAAAAGAATAACGAGTGAAAAGATAATGAAAAAAACGAAAGATATATAATTATACCAACACTTTAGGACAGAGATAGACATATGCCTATACACATATAATATCCTTTCTGTGAAAAGCAAAAGGCCTGGAATTTTGAAGGAGAGGGTTAATTTATTACAGCGACCTTCGTACATCATTGATACACATATTATCGACTGCAAAAGGATGAATGTCAAATTCGACCTCTGCTGAATTTGAACCCAAAACGGAAAGATGGATGAAATACCTCTAAGCATTTCACCCGGCGTGCTAATGAGTCCTCCAGATCACCTCCTCACACACATGATATGAAACATTGATGAGAACCCAAACATTGATGTGAACCCAAACGTTGATGCGAACTCAAAATTTGATGCAAACCCAAAACCATAACGTTCTCACCCACCTTCTCACACATTCGCCGTAATATATATAGAGAAAGTGAGTTAGAGAAGGGCAAAGAAAAGGTAAGAAAGAAAGATAGGAAGATATGAAATATTTACAAATAAACAGTAAAGGAAATAGTGTCAGCATAACTGATTCTACTTACAACCAGGAAATGGAAACGTTTACGAATGATCCTTTTTCAATTTTCTGGATTTTGTTATTGGATAGATCTCTGTAATATAAAAGAAGATGCATAAGAATTAATATAGAAGAATTTAGTCATAAAAATTTGAAATATGTCTAATGAATTAGATGCAAGAAGAGAAGAAAAAGAAGCAGTAGTAAACGAATTAGATAATGCGAGATGATGATGATGATGATGATGATATGTGATGACATTGATTGATAATGACGAGGAAAGAAATGATGATATCATTAATTATAATGTCATTAATGATGATGTATGTGGTTGGTGTTGGTGTTGGTGATGATGTTGTAGTCCTGCTTACGATTCTGGATGATGATGACGTCAATGATGATGGTGGTAGTGATGATAAAGATAGTACTAATATGTATTAATGATGCTGATCATTGAGATGATGATGATGATGATAATGATGATGATGATGATGATGTAGTGAAACGTAAAAATTAGAAAGGTACGGAAGGATGTGTAAAAGAAGCAAAATGTCCTAGTGTATACCTTGATAAATAAGGTACAGATAAAGTAGAAGACAACAGAGAAACATGAGATAATGTATATATGTATATGCCAGTATATATATATATATATATATATATATATATATATATATA
>NC_069009.1:10109903-10112955 GCF_001194135.2 Octopus bimaculoides
ATATATATATATATATATATACATATAAATGTGTATATATATATATATATGTATATACATATGTATCTATATATATATATGTATTTTTATGCGTATATATATATATATATGTATATGTATATGTATATGTGCGCGCGTTTATGTGTATGGGGGATATTTGTATGTATTACGCTCTTTTATAAACCTCTTAATATAGATATATCGGCTTGAGGATGAAAGAAACAGTAAATAGATACAACGTCAAACTTACATGGTTAGATACATTATGGTATGTGTAAGTGTTTGTGAGGTATACAAGTATATTTATGATTGTGTATATGTTTCGTTATGCATTCTTTATTTGTTGTCTTGTATTTTAGAAAAAGGTAAAGGGAGATGTTGTCAGAGAAAATTGGGAGTAAAATACAAAAACTGTCATTTACAAAACGGGAATTTCATGAAGTATACAAGTGAAAACATTTATTTGTCCTTGAGTCTGTATGTATATATGTATATTTATGTATATTCCTGTCACCTTTCCTCATCTTTATTTTGATCTTTGCATGTTCCTTTCTCTACCTTTCAAATTCACTTTTACCTTCATACACAACGTTTTTTTTTATTTTTCTCGGCAATGCGCTAATTCTTCCCAGTTGTCAATTGGAACATGTATCGTATTCAATCCTGACTTCATACAATCTTCGCAACTCATCTTTGGTTTCTGGGACGGACACTTACCAGTCACCATTTCTCCGTATAGAATTTTTAAAGCATTCTGTTGTCTGTCATTCTTACTACGTATCCCCTCCATCTCAATCCGTACTGCATTAGCAATGATTCAATACCGAAGCATTTCCCTTTTTCGAACACCTCATCGTTACTCACAAACATTTTCCAGCTGATCCTCAAAATCCTTCTGAGACATTGCTGATGAATACCTCCCATAGGTTTTAATTGCTTACGATACACAGTCCAGGTTTGGCAAGCTTACAATAAGGAGGTTAAGATACATGTATTTTATACCTTAGTTTTTGGTGATATGGAATTACCATGTGTAGACCATAGACCATGTGTGGCCATTTTTGAAACCAGTATTTATATCTACATTACGTTTCCATCAATTCCAACGCCATTCACATTTCACAGTTTCCCAAAATTCATCCTAGATGGTAAGTTTCTTGTAACAAGATCGTACCCAGTGCATGCAAAAATATTCTCTACGTGATTCAGACCCGCTTTTGAGTTGTCCAGAACGCGATATTCAATGAGATTTTTACGAACTATTTTCAGAATGATTTTGTGTGTCCAGGAGAGCTACTTCGTCGAAAAATTTACTTTGTTCCTGTTTTCAAGGAATTGCCCTGTTCTCGCTGGGAAATAATCGTATTCTATCGCCAATATTCTAGATATAGATGATTAAAGTCTCTCTGTTGGTCTCTCGGCTGTGATCGTCTTGTGGTTTCGACCTCACGTTGTGGCCGTCTAAAGCAGGTCCGAATCCTATTTACCGCAGCTCGGATAATATATTTTTGATACATTTTTTTCTCTTTTCATTGATTTTCTTAATATGCTGCAGTTTGATATCACAGAGACATCTATTTAAGGTATTTATATTACGTTTATGTATAATTTTAGGTTTCAAAGTTTTTCTAGTCGCGAGCTGATTCTGCTTTTGCATTGTGGGGCGGAATATTGCCTTGTTGAAAAATTACTTTGTTTTTGATTTCTCCAGGAAATTGTTTCTTCACGCTGGGAAGTAATCGTATCTCTAACAATGTTAAGTATTCCAATGCAGTAATTGACTGTTTACGCCCTGTAAACACACTAATGGCTGCAGAGGAATATACCTCCCATGCTGGGATTCCACCTTGTCTAAAATTCATAGCTGTTGAAATAGACTCAGAGAGGAATCTTTTATCGGTTTTGTGAAGGCAACGTTTTGTGGTACCATTACAATGTTCAAATCTTGATTCGTCCACTGCAGAGGACCTCCTGAAACCATTCTGAATGCGTAGTGACAATTCATGATCAAGATTCGCTGAAGTGTGCTCCCTAAGTAAACAAACTTAGAAATGACAGCAAGTTTTCTTCCATACACGAAGATACCAGGTTCAATGTATGGCATTACGGATACTGGCTGCAATATGACAACAGTTTTGGTTAGAGTTATGGTAAAGCCTAATGCTTCACAAGCCATTAATATTGCATTCATAAGATTTTGCGTATTCTCCTCAGTATGAATGACAATAACACAATCATATGAATTTGAAAGGACGAGAATGGAGCATGTAAAAATCAAACGTAAGATGTGAAAAAGTGGCAGGAGTAATGTTCTAACAAGCATTAATGAACGTGATGATTTTAGATGTGATGAATGTGGAACAATTTGCCTGAGTAAGGCTCGGATATAGAGGCATATGAAATCACGCATTGCACAACCGCACATTGTTTATAGATGGACAAATGGTTTCGAATGCATAATCTATTATAAAGAATGCAGATAAAAAATTAGCTTGAAAAGACATAGTAAAGTTCATGGAGCTGTAAACTAAACAATCACCAAGTTTTCTTGCACTAATTGTCAAAAAGTATGCAAGTCATTCGCAGACCGCAAAAAGCCATATTCGTGTAGCCCATCGATTATATTCTAGGACATAAAAAAATCGAGCATTGGCTCTACTCGAACTCGAGTTGGCAACCAACATTATATTTATGTATATACATGTATGCACGCACGCACACACATACATGTGTATGTATGTTATCAATCAGTTCCATTTCTGTATTTCTTGTCCATAGAGAAAGAGCCGGACTCTAACATAGATTCAAGGCTCCTTCATTGGAACTTTTATCAACATCATCTAGGTATTTGTGCATATGTGTGTGTGTGCAGTATTTGGTGTTAGTGTATGCGCAGATTTGTATGTTTGTTATATGGATGCGTTTTTATGTCTAGATGTATGCATATGTATTTATGTGCTAAATTTTTGGAAAGTTTTACATATCTTTACAGTTCCATTGATGGCTTGAATCTGTAGGCTTCTAATCAGCCTTTTTCTTTCAGGTTTTGAGA
>NC_069009.1:10113799-10115699 GCF_001194135.2 Octopus bimaculoides
TATATATATATAATGTTAAATCTCTGAACGAGGTATAAACAGTAACATTCACTCGTAGTATTTAGGCGCATTTAAGTGGCAAATATACTTCACATTATCTACATATATTATTTATTTAGGCTTCAGTACGCAAATTTATACCAAAGAGGAAAACTGTAACCATTATTTAAAATGATTTGTGCCTGTCACTACCTATGTATAAAGTATGTGTTTTGAATGCAGCATAAGAGAGTTTAAATCTTATTTCAAGCAATGTAAGTATTTCTAACACCATCAGCCCGGTTTAATGAACTCTGTGGCGTAGACATATATGCTGGGAGGGATCATCGTCTGGGAACGGCAGAGTCGAGCCGATCCCACTGAAAAGGCTGTGGCAAAAGCCGGAACTGACCGATCAGATTGGAAATATCTGGACGCATCAATTGTCGAAGGGATCGCAGAACAACATGACAGGAGGTGTTTTGTTCAAGAACATAACGCACCACCCAATATGGTATTTGAAATTGCGATCTCGCAATGGTGAATCCAACACCCTTATCACTAGACCACACACAATCACCCCCGCCTAACACCCACACATTAACATTCACACACACGCACACACACACATTTATATTTCTGCATGTATCTATATGTGTTTGTATAGTGCACAAGATGTTCAGGTCCTCATAATCATTTTAAATACTATTTCAAAAGGAAAGTGAGTATTGAGATGGATGTGCTGCTCAACATCCAATTAAATTTGTTGGCAGATGCTTGAGTGTGGTTTGGAAGTTAGTTAACTTAGTAAATATAATCTGTGTTGTACGGTAGGAAATAAAGCAGTGGTGATTGTACTCCTGGTGAAAGAAATGGCTCGAGATATGTGGGCTTCCTTTTTTACCGTTAGATTGAGTTTCCCCGCTATTGGGGTATTTTGGTAGTCTTTTTATTATTATTTACACAGTTTAATACAAATATCCATAATCCGCTGTTTATGTATTGTCGTTAATATTTTGCAGTCCATTTGGACAGTAAACATGGAAACATTCTTCTTCTTCCTCTTCTTCTTCTTCTTCTTTTTCATTTTCTTCTTCTTCTTGCAGAGACCGTTTTAGATTTATAGAACTAGTTAAAGGAATCATCCTGCTCAATCTTCCATAACCATTGATGATTAACCCCATGACTTCAGAATCGATTTAATTTTGTAAAGAAATAATGACTGATTGTTTAAAAATAGCGGAGGAACTAATTAGTGACCTACAAGAGCTGATGCGGCTGACGTGCTAGCGGTAAGAATGACCATTGAATGAGTTTTATGACAGAGCTCACTATCTAGTTCGTTCGGTAGGCCCAAGAGCGGAGCTGCAACACGTCAAGAAACTGCAGTTTCTTCTCTGATGAATCAGTAGGAGCGTGTATTAATTCATTTGAAGTAGGTATTTGTAGCTTTTCTAGGGCACTTTCTTTAAATGTTCATCGAGGATAGTGGACCCTGGATGGTTATGGACTTTACCGTCTAATTGGACGCCTTGCTGCAATATTTGAATGAAGTAGTGCAGTTATGCAAAAGGCTGATAACTGATGAAATTGTAGTTCGATGACTGGATGTACGAGGTAGATGTTAAATCATTTATTTTTATATGTCAGACACAACTTTAATTCCCTTGGCACATCTCTGCTGCAATAGGGAGGAGAAGAGGAGATATCTAAGCCCTATTAAAAGAGGTGTTGTGATGCAGTTGTTAAATAAGTAGAACGGGGGTAATGTTTTAAAAATGTAAGGACAGTAATTCTACCCAAAGCAGTGTTGGCAATTCTGGACCAGGTGTGAAGTAACAGATTTGCACGTGTTGTGGAAGTTCTGCTAGGCGAGACTCAAATATAAGCCTTGTCAAACAAATCTATGAATTACAACTTG
>NC_069009.1:10115709-10118176 GCF_001194135.2 Octopus bimaculoides
CGGCTGTCCCAAATTACATCGGTTTCAGTTCAATCTTCATTCACTCGATCACTGCCATTTTCTGTAAACTTTTCCCGGTAGTCACAGTAAATGTCCACCTGGTACACAATAAAATGTGGTGCCTCAGAGTATGGCAATAAATAGTGTTGAGGGTGAGCGATGAAAGAATTGAATGGTGGGAAATGGGTTGAAATGGAGTTGAAGTAAGTGGTAGCGTCAATGCAGGAAGAGAAAGAAGCAGAGAGAGATAGAGAAAGAGAGAGACAGATAGATAGGAAATTATGGCACTGGTAACACACACATACACTGGTAACGCACACATACACACAGAAAGACGTATATATATATATGTATATATATATGAACAGAGATTAAATTTAACAGGTCATTTTATTCCCACCAGTCAGTTTTGGGAATTCCGCAAAAAAGGTAGGTTAAAACTTCTATCATTGATACAAAGGCTTTTGCATCTGAGAAGATTCACTGAATATTTTTGTTTCTTTTTGAGCATATTTTCTGAAAATTTATACTGAAATCTTTCTGAAGAAATTGTTGAAAAAATTTGCTTGAACTGAAATATTTTCGTGTTTGATTCGTCAATATTCAGAGGAAAATTTCAAATTTGGTTTTTAACCCGCTATCGACGATAAACTGTCACCAACGTACTGGCGGAAAACTCGGATCTTTTGAATTAAAAAAAATTGTTTCCGGGTAATATTGTAAACATTAACCCACGTTTTAAGATTTTGCCGAGTGATACTTATTTACAGTTACATGTGAGTAACGTTTCAATAGCTTTTCAACGTGTTCTTTATACTTTTTACTGTTCTTCTTTCATTAAATCCTATTTGTGAGTCTCAGATAAAAAAACAATATGTATGTGAATGCGCACACGCGTGTAAATATGTATGTGAATGTTTGTGAGAAAGTTTGGTTATTTTTATACCTCACGCTGTGTAAATAAGATACAAATATTGTCATCATGTACAATCGCCTGTCTCACTATACTATTCTATTTAAATAATAAATATTTAATTCAAATTTGTCCATGGAAGAAGACCGTTCTAATCATAGAAGAACTGCAAAATGTTTGAGTCAGCAACTACGAAGATTGAGACAAACTCAAGAACAGTAAGTAGAGCATCGTAAAAGGAACACAGAAAGACGGCGTCAGCTCCGTTTAGCGCCGTCACGGGAGCGAAGAAATCAAATTTTAGAACAAGATGCTGCTCAGCATAGAAATGCAAGACAAGAACGACCACAAGAACAACGTGAACAGATTTTAGAACAAAATGCAACACAACAAAGAAGACGTCGGCAAATCAATAATAGGATGACTCTTAATATAGTTCAACAATATGATATAGATGGACGTCTACAGGTTCCCTTTGACGTCGCTCGCCATAGTTGCAGCTTCATGGAAGTGCGTTGCCACTACTAAAATACTTTGATGTTTGTTGGAGAGAGTACAGGAGGAACAATGAACAATCCCAGTTGTTTTATATGCTGTAAATCAGTAATAATAAAAATTGCAAAATATCTTCGAGTTACGAACGAAGTTGCTTATCTCTTGCTTTCTAATGCGACGAACTGCCAGAAACGTTAGCACTCTGGGTGAAGTGCTATGCATTATTTATTTCGTCTGCCTTTACATTCTGAGTTGAAATTCTATGGAGTTCGACTTTGCCTTTCATATTTTCGGGGTCGATACATTAAACACCAGTTACGCACTGGAGTCGATCTAATCGACAAGCCCCACCCCCAAAACATTTCGGGCCTTGTACCTCCTGTAGCAAATGTAATATTCGAAGGTTCAACAGCGCAATGGCAATGTGTTCTATGAAAGTAGATGACACTTCAATACTGAGAGGAATTACAAATTACAGAATACATGGAATTGTTTATAGATTTATTGGAGCTCCCAGAAACCAAATAGGAACAGTCCGGTATAGCTTACAAACGTATTTCTATGGTCATGAAGAACAAATAAGTAAACGAATTCAAAGAATGCCTCTTAACAATGCAAACCAAGCTTTCGATGTCAACATATTTCGAAAAATTCATTCTGCTATAATATGTGCTGGAAAAATTTACAATCATTTCTATCCGTGCAGAAGCAAACTGAGGCTGGAAATATTCCTGCTGATGTGTCAGTAGGTTTACATGCGGATAAAACGCCTTACGGGGAACACTTCTAATGAACTTGCTAAATAATCTTGATGAGAAAACGAATTGTTCAGAACGAATGGTCGTAACACAATTCAGAGCAGAGAATAACAAAAAATATTTACAAAACTGTTCAGTGACTCGCATCGATCATATGGCACAATGATATACCCATGTTTCTTTTCCTTGTGGCCTAGATGGTTAGTACCTTGGATTAATGAAGGAAAATGTCAACTGTCAAATTTTAATAGTTCAATTTTACTGTTATCGCAACATGAAAAGGACAGGATCTACAAATATA
>NC_069009.1:10118361-10123309 GCF_001194135.2 Octopus bimaculoides
CGTACAGGTAGTAGATATATATTGTCAAGTTTATTTACAGGAAGTCCGCGATATATGGCAAATCACTACCAGGATGTAATGGCCATAGTTAGAATGTTTGGCAAAACTACTGTGTTTCTGACGTTTACATGCAACTCCAAATGGTATGAAATAGTTAAATAGCTTTCTGTGGGCCAGACTGCAGTTTGCGCGACAAGATATCACTGTAAGCGTATTCAAATTAAAGGAACGCCAACTATTGCACGTATCAAATCAGGAGTCCTTGGTAAACTTATTGCTCATTTGAACGCAGTGGAATTTCAAACAGGAGGATTATCACATTTTTTTATTCATAATACAAAATCATCACAATACATGGCAAGAAATAGATAACATTGTTAGAGCTGAACATTCTAATCCCGATAAACCCCATTAACGTCACATCTTTATTCCTCAATGAAGAAACACATGATACATGGACCCTGCGGAAAAGATAATTTAAATTCTCCCTGGAGCGTCGGAGGCTTGTTGGAGATTAGTTGTGCTTCCAATTCAGCATAGGCAGCCTAATTTTGAATGCTTGTCGATACACTTACCAGATCATCAGATCAAAGTGTTTAATTCGAATCATGCACGAGAAGCTGTAGCAACATATCGATCGATTAAATTGAAAGTATATTTCAATATGAATGAAGATGATCCCCTAGCAAAAGATATCCACAAAATTATACTTGGTGTAACAATAATAAAATTTGGAAGAGAAGAGTGAGACAACATGACGATATTCCAGAAGCAATTGGTAGAGTGTACGCAGTACACCCATCGCAAGGGGATCTATTCTATCTTAGATTATTACTCCAACATAACTCGGTAGCGACAAGCTTTGAAAATTTAATCACAATTAACAGTGCTGTTTGCAAAAATTTTAAGTACGCATGTCATATGATGAATCAATTAGAAAATGATCAAGAAAGAGAACTTTGTCTCAATGAGGCATGAACAATATGTTCAGCGAATGATTTACGAAATTTGTTTGTCAGTATTCTGCAATTTAGCTCTCCCGCCAAACCACTAGAATTATACTTGTTTCGCGAAGAACTTTGCAAAGATTATTTCCATCAAATGAGACAACACAATTTTTCTCATGAAGCAGCTTTGGATATTGATCTGAATGAAATACTGTATGAATTGGATGATCGCATGGGCCAGCCTGACCGTAGTACAATATTTTGGGGATTGCCTGCTGCTATTCATGATCTCCAAATGAATAATGTTCTACTTCATGAAGAAACGAAAACTGAACGATATAATGAACATCGGTTTGATATTGGCGGCACATTTTAATTTTAGGTGGTGATTTCCGTCAAATTCTTCCAGTGGTTAGAAGAACACAAAGGTGTAGTTTAATTGCATGTTTGAAAAAATTCCGTAATTTGGCACGAATGCGAAGTACTTCATCTCACCACTAACATGTGAGTGCAAAACTGCCTGGTCAATAATCATACCTCCCATCAATATCGACTAGAATATCATTCTGTTTGTTTATTGTACATTGGTGATGGAAGAATCCCCAATGTTCAAAGAAAATTATATGAAGATGCAATAGAGATTCCTCAGCAATTTCAAGCCAATAGCAAGGAGAATTTGATCAACCATGTTTATAAAGATTTAGAGGTTAATTTTATCAAAGTTAACAATCAATCTAAATAACCACATAATCCACAAATTTCCAGGTGTGACATATACTCTGAGGAGTGTTGTTTCCGTTGTAGAAATCAACAATCTGCCCTCTGCTCTCCTGAATTTGTGAATTCTCATAATATAAGTGACTTGCCCCCTCATATTATCAAATTAAAACCAGGTGTTCCTATAATGTTGCTAAGAAGCTTAGGTCAGAGAAATGGACACTGCAACGGTGCACGTTATAGAGTGTTATCGGTGTCGGATAATATGATCACTGCAAGTAAAATAACTGGTGTTGATGCAGGACGAACACTTTTGATTCCCCGCATTATTCTGCAACTATCTGATACCGATTTCCTCTTTACTTTGAAATGACAGCAATTTCCAGTGAGACCTTCTTTCGTGATGTCTATAAGCTCGAGTCAAAGACAAAGCTTTTCTAATTGTTGCATCTACATGCCTGCGCCCGTATTTATTCGTGATCAGTTATATGTCGCGCTCAATAGAGTTGGCGATCCAGTGAATCTTAAAATATTTGCTAATCAAAAAGAATTTATCAGACCAGGAACAAGTAGACGTCATAATGAAAATGTAATAAGACTTAAACGTAATGTTGTCTACACAGAAATAGTGTAAATATTGATATGCTGCCTATGTCAAAAGTACAGATTTGCTTGATATTTTCTTTGTTATATTCTAACTGATTTTGTAAAGTGCTTTATTTCTTTTGTGTATTTCTCAAACAATTGTTGAATTAACTGAAATGCTATTTTAAATATAGCATTGATTTGTTCCCTATTAACGGGTCATGTGCTAGTAATCTATATATATATAAAGTTGAGAATCTCTGTCTGTCTGTGTGTCTGCCTGTTTGTGTCTGTGTGTCTGTCTGTGTCTGTGTGTCTGTCTGTCTGTGTGAATCCCTAAAACTCGAGAATTACCCAACAAACTTCCTTCAAATTTTACACATGCCTTACGTCATGGGCTCAAAAAATTTTCAACTTCTTACCTAATGCTAGACCACAGTAATCTCTTATCTCTTACACTATTTCAGTATTACGTGTTAAATGTGAAACAAATTATATCTCTCTATTGAAATGTGAGATACTTTCAGTTTAATTCTTTCACTATTATGTGGAAAATATTACCTCACATATATACATGCATACATACATATTCGTCATAAACACTCTACCACTCCTACTAATAACTGTTGGGAACCCTTTGAGACCTGCCTTACATTCCAACCGCAATCTCAAAAACATTGTCCCCTTACATTTCATTCTCATTTCATTACTACGACACGCAAATAAACATTATTTCTCACGACGAGAAGATGGTAACAGACACTAACCAGATGCTACCTTGTCAAGTCAAATATATTGTCATCCACTTCCGCTCTAACTTTCCTAGCGTACCTAGACTTCAAACGAACCGACACGACTATGAAACCACTGAACCGTAATTTCAAAAACATTACCCCGTTACGTCTCATTCTCATTTCATTCCCGTCACAGGGAAATAAAACTTAATTCTCACTACAGGACAATGGATGATGGTGACAGATATTAACCACATGCTACCTTGTCAAGTGAAGTATATTGTCATCCAATTCACCGCTAACCTACCTAGCGCACGGACACTTCAAACGACCCCACACCACTTTAGCACCCAAATAACATCCGAACGCAATTCATAATCACTCTCTCCATTTCTGTCTTATGATTTCTCTCGTCTTGTCTTTCACAACATTGCTCTATCAAAACAATATTGATCAACTAAAGCACATTCATTCATTTTCCTGATTTCGGTACGTAACCATTTTCCTTTGTAAATTGCATCAATATGAAACACTATATTGCTATTTCTAGCATGCGATGCTACCACGTAACGCCTTCTCGCAAATACCTGTTCAGTGGTAGCACGGCGTGTTACAAATGCCAACCAAATCGGTTAATGTTTACAAGTACACTTACATATTAACTCCTAAAACTTTTCTTTATTTCCTTTCCAGCGGATTCATGCTTTCCATCACGGACATTCCAATTATGCAAACATAATACCTTTCATTTTCAATTTCCCTGTTCCTACTCCTAATGTTTACATTTTCACTTCATTCAAAATCATTCCATACTTTTTTCCATAATGCGGGCGCCGAGCAATCTTTTACATTTCTTCACTCAATTTCTTACATTTTCAATTCTTTTCAATTTCTTATATTAAGAATAGTGAAACAGGGTACTTGATAACGTGCGGAAACATTCCCCTGTTTTCAGTTTTCCTTACTGAAATGCGTGCCACTGCACGCATAAAAATTTAACACCTTCTGTGCTTCTTCCTTAATGTGGACCTGCAGACCTACCAACTTACCTTTAACCATTCCTACACTCACATGAAGCATCAACGGCAGCTTCTGCCACAAGTGCACCACTAAACAAAGCTAAGCAATTCATCCAATTGCTCTTTCATTAACCCTTTCCCTATCCAATGTATATGAAAGTGCAGCCATACATTCACAAACAACACCCAAGATTCATGTCCACACAAACGACAACATTCCCAACACAATTCATAACCACTTTCTCCTCTACTCTTACCATTTCTCTCGCTTTACCTTTCACAACTGTTTCCATATTCATTTTCATCTCATAACACTAATATCATCTTATTTTGCACATTTACCGTTCTACTACCACTTCATTATTACCACAGCAATTACAAGTTTGGAAATTATTGACACTAACATACTAACCCTTCAGCTAATATTTCATACTTAACAGTGTATCTCACTGCATTTAATCATGCTTATTTTAGACCATGCCCCAAAGGAAGACTTCTTCAATTGGACGAAAAACTGCAAAAGCTGCAAGATCATCAGCAAGATGGACTAATGATTTGTCAATCGAAACTTACATTAGACGATCACAAAATGCTGAATGTACAGCCACTTCAAGAGCACTCCATACAGATCCCCAGCGTACACTTCGACGAAGTGCTGATGGTGCCTCAACTGCTGCTGCACGAGCTGCAGAGAAGGAAAACGAACGCGCTACACGCCTGGTCAGGAATGCTGCCATCATGGCTGCTGTGCGAGGTTCCCACACCTTACAACAGCCATATACTCTACTGCAGACTTCCATTCAACAAAGAGCTCATAGACGAGGATTTCCAACGCCATTTAGCTCACGATGGTTAGTACAACCTTTCCACTACAAACCCACTGGAAACGTTAACCCCACTCCACTGCAGGATCCACCACAGCTCTTAACGTCACTCTACGCTGGCA
>NC_069009.1:10123319-10128132 GCF_001194135.2 Octopus bimaculoides
TTGTTCATTCCAAATGACACCGTTCGGCGCTAATGTTCTTCAAGAAGGCGGATTTATGCCAACTCTCAAAGTTCAGGGAAAGGTTTACCATAGGATAGGTTCGCTCGAACCTGCTGAAAATCAAGATCCTCAATTTCTTCAACTGTACTCTGTAGGCAATTTACATGAACAAGCCACGCGACGAAACTCCATTTCCATTAGTACTAACCTTCACTTGATAATGCAAGCGCAAGACCTTTTGCACCAGAAAAACAGCTCTGTATACACAGCTTCAAGTGTACCTTGGAAACAGAAGCTTCATCAAATTTTAAATGTTGTCATTGATGCCCAGAAAAGACCATCCAGGGAACATGCAGGCCGTTACAATGCACCCACATGCAATGAAATAGCATAGCTGTACTCCTTCACGGTGAACAGCACAATCCGAGAAACATTGTCCTTAGGCGACGTGACACCACCCTCCAACGAAGTAGTGAAACACGTCGATCATACGATACACTTCAATATCCACTTCTGTTTATTAGCGGTGAGGATGGATACCACATCGGTCTCCGACAGTAACATCCCTCGAATCGTAATGAACGTCTCAACAAGCCAATATCCTGCATGGACTTCTACTCATTCCGATTTATGATTGAAACAACTGCTGTAATTCCTCTGTTCTGTGTGGATTGATCATAAAAAGGTCTTCGACAGCATACCGCATACACGGATCTTGAAATCGCTGGATATTTTCAAACTTTCTTCTGTAATTTGAAACATCCTGAAGCACAGCATGTCAATGTGGAATACAAACCTCCAATTATACAACTCTAATGGAGTATGCACTACAAAAATTGTTAATATCAACTGCGGCATTTTCCAAGGTGACTCACTTTCACCTTTAATTTTTTGCATAGCCCAAATACCCCTTGCCAGTGAACTTAAGAGAAAAAAGGTATGGCTATAAAATTGGTGACAAGAAAGTAAGTCATCAATTTTACATGGATGACTTATATCACTAAGGCAAAGACGATAATGGGCTTGAAGGACTATTACGAACTGTGAAAGCATTCAGTGGCGACATCTGGCTGGAATTTGGTATTGATAAATGTGCAAGAGCCACTTTCCGAAACTGGAACTTGACGACCTGACATTCAGGGGTGTTGGTTGTTGACACAGTCATAATAGAAATTGAGCAGGAACAAACGTACAAATACCTCGTAAAAAACGAGGTCTCTGGCATTCAGTATGCAAGTATGAAAGAGAAGATCAGGAGCAGTGTTACAGGAGAGTTCGAGCCGTCCTAAAATCCGAGTTAAATGCACGTAACAATGTGTTAGCGATAAATTCCTTGGCAGTTCCAGTTGTTATTTACAGTTTCAATGTGTTGAACTGTACTGGAGTATGAGCGAAATAAGGAAGATTGACACGAATATCCGTAAGCTGCTGACTTGCAATAAAATGCACCACTGAAAGGCGGACGCAGAACATTTTTTTTACCTACTCAGAGCTCAAGGAGGTCTTGGATTGATCCAATTAGTAATATCCTACAAAAGCACCATAACTGGACTGGGAAAATATCTAAAAACATTTAAAGACTGGATGCTAATATTCCTTGAACTCCAAGAGAAACGTAAGAAGCTTCATTCCATTATGAAGGAGAACAAAAGATTTTCAAGTTAGTTTATGCATAATATGCAGGTTGAACAGCATGGTGGAAGTGTAGCAACTGTAGTTGCAAAGAGGTGAACTCAGTAGTAAAGTAAAATGCGTTTGAACAATTGGCTGATAGGTGGGAACAAACTCCGCTTCATGGCAAATATGTGGCCCGTAGCAAAGACGTCGATGTAGACCTGAAGCACATCCATCAGTGGCTATGGAACTCAGGGCTAAATGCAGAGAGTGAAGTCTTGATCTTGGCTGCTCAAGATCAGAGCTTATAAACCCGGAAATATCAAGACAATGTGAGGAAAATTGTGTAGACTCAAATGCCGATACTGCAATGGTGGTATAGAAACGGTGGACCACCTAATCTCTGGATGGTTTTAGCACCTGGTAGAGTAAGGTAATATCTAGATCGAATAAAGTGTCGGCATTATAAAATCAAAACTACTGACAAATGGTAGAAGGAAAACACTGCGACTGTAAATGAGGGAGAGAATGTAACTATTCTTTGGGACTTCCCAGGATGTACAGGTCGTAAATAAACCAGATATTCTGTTGAAAGAGGAAAACAATAAAGTATGTTTATTAATTCTGTTGTATCGCACTTTCGGATGGCGTGCCTTCGCCTATAACGTACCTCTACTCAACTGCCGAACTCTTACTTCCAATGACTCGACTCAACAGAACTCGACGTCTCGTCTACCGACGGCTCCGGCTCGCTCTACGCACCGATTCAATTTCTTTATTACAAGTATATAGCCTAAAGAAAGAGGGGGGCATACGAAGACAGGCAACACAAAACGTGGGGTACATAAAACGAATGATGAATACGAAATGAAGTTATTAACAAATGAAAAGATGTAATGGCTTACGAGTCCCGCAAAGATCGCAGTACCATTTCACTGTTCTTATTATGCATTTTTTATCCGTCTTATTTTTTATTTGTTGCGTATTCCACGAGGTCATCCATTTCGATGACATTCGATAAGTTATTATATTGGAAAAACCATCGTAGTTGCACAAAACTGCTTCCAAATAATTCTGTCCGCTTCTCCAGTTTCTCTTTTTCCAGTAAAACCACTCTTTTATCTAACTCGAACATATCATAGTCCCATTTAATTCTTATCAAAATTTTCATAATTGATAGTTTCTTCTCTATTTCTATATCTTTGTCATCATCGTTCTTATGTTTCTTCCAACAGCCTCCCCTGTATGTGCTACGTATTGTCTTCTCCTCTTTACTTTCCCCTTCAACCCCTCAAACTTCATTATTTTAGCTAATTCCCCTTCCACGTTTCTCATCCCGCTTGTTGTTGGCTCTGGTCCCTGGGTTCGAATTTCCTTAGTTTCTTTTTCCTGTGCTATTTTTTTCTTTTTCTCTTTCTCTGCCTTTCTTCGCTTCGGACTTTTTTGTGGCGACTCCACTCTCGTTATTTTTTTTTCTGCTGCTGTTTCCTCCGCCTTTGCTTTTCTTCCTCCACAACTTCTTCCTCCACAACTTCTTCCTCACTCACCACTGCATCATTATGGAGACACCTTGCACATCTTTATGGAGACACCTTGCTTGCATGTGTCCCTTACTTCTGCATGTGTCCCCTACTTCTGCATGTGTCCCCTACTTCTGCATGTGTCCCCTACTTCTGCATGTGTCCCCTACTTCTGCATGTGTACCCTACTTCTGCATGTTCCCCCTACTTCTGCATGTTCCCCCTACTTCTCCCCTCCAACACAACTCTCAGTCGGGTCTCATCGGGGATTACCAACTCTTCGACTATTTTATGCAAATCTGGCAGGGTTATGTGGTTCATGACTTCCAAACCATAACCCCATCAGTTGATTTCTCTCGACACTTCCGCTTTTAACACCTCCATTTCGTCCTCATGACTTCAAGACCATAACCTCTCCACTTTTCCGTTTTTAACACCTCCATTTTGTCCTTGCAGTTGTAGAGGATGGCTTCCACCAGCCATTCCTCGTTCAGTATCCCACACACAATCATCCTAACTTCGGCCCCCTCCCGTACCGCGTCAATAGGCGGTGTCAATCGAAGGCAACCTCCCTCCCTCCCTCCTGAACAACTCATTGAACCTTTCAAAATTCCCTCCTTCCCCCAACCTCTCTCAACTACAGCATATCGACCGACAGTCTCCCGTCCGCCACCACCACAGCGCAGCTGCCTGCCTCCACACCCAAAAATGGGTAGAAAAAACAAATTCCAAACAATTCAACAATAAACAACTTCAACAACTCTCAGCAACACAACAGCTACAAAAATCAAGGTTCAACAACTCACCGCTCGCAACGTTCCCTCTCAACCAAATCCCCAACTCAACTCAAAAATCTACGCGACGCTTTTTATCTTTATTAGAGGCATATAGCCTGAACGAAGAAGGGACACTACAAGGACAGACAACACAAAACATGGGGTACATATAACGAATGATGTATATGAAATAGAATATTTATAACGAAAGGATGGAATGGCTTACGAGCCCCCCACCCCAAGCTCGCAACTTCATTTTACTGTTCTTTTATACAATTTATAATCTGTTTTAATCTTCATCTGTTATATGTTCCGTCAGATCCTCCAGGCTAACAACATTGAGTAGATTATCATAACGAACATATAATTGACACTCTGTAATTCTGCCTGGAAACAACTCTACCAACTTCTCCATTCTATCCTTCTTCACCAATACTGCTTTTTCATATGTCTCAAACATATCTGGATCTAATTTCACTCTTATTAAACCTTTCATCTTAGCTATCTTATTCTTTATTTCCATTTCTTTGTAATAAAATATGAACGTTCTTAATTTACTTCCCTTAGGTCTCCCTATTCGTACTACATGGTCTAGCTGCTTTTCCAATTTTTCCTTCCACCCATTAATTGTCTCCTCTTCTGCGGCATCTCTTACACTAATCTCTGCTTGCTCCGGTTCTAGAGTTCCATTCCTTGTGGTTTCTTATTCATCAGCTGTTTTCTTTTTTTCTTTCTTTTTCTTAGGGCTCTTTGGCGGCGATCCCGCTCGCGCTCTCTTTCTCTCTACCGATATTTCCTCCTCCTCCTCTTTTTCTTCTTCCACCACTGTATCTTCACTCACCACTATGTCTTCCATCTGCACTTCTCTTAGGGGACACCTTGCTTGCAGGTGTCCCCTGCTTT
>NC_069009.1:10128454-10132867 GCF_001194135.2 Octopus bimaculoides
AAAGCTCACAGTTTCATTCAACTGTTATTTTATACAGTTTTATAATCAATTATTTAAAATTTCTTATCTGTTATAATTTCTGTCAATTATTCCAGTTTAACAACATTGGGCAGACTCTCATAACGGACGTACACGCTTGATTCCATCACACTACAAGGAAACAACTCTATCATCCTTTCCATTCGTTCTTTGTCTAGTAATACTGCTTTCTGATCACTGTAAAACGTGTTCGGATCTAATTTAACTCGTATTAATCCTTTCATTTTTGCCAACCTCTTTTCAATCACCATCTCTTTCATGTAGAGTAACAATCCTTTTAAATACTTTCCTTTGGGTCTCCCTTCTTGCACTATATATTCTCTTTGCAATGCCACTCTCTCCTTCCACTGTTCAAGTCTAATCTCCATTTCATCTTCATCTACACTAGTCACTGCATGCTCCGGTTCTCAGGTTCGATATTCTGTCGTTTCTATTTCCACCGTTATTTTCTTTTTACCTTTCTTTTTTTTTCAGGCTTTTTGGTGGTGATTCCACACGCGCGCTCTTTCTATCTACAGTTATTTCATCTTCCTTTTTCTCTTCCTCTTTTTCTTCTTCCTCTCTTTCTGCGTCGTTACACCCTTCTATTTCTCCAACCTGTGCTTGCATATGTCCCCTACTTTTACATTTGTAACATATTGGTGGTTTCCCCTCCACCACAACGCTCAGTCGGGTTTCGTCGGGGAGCACCAATTCTTCAACTTAATTGTGCAGGTCTGGCAGGGTTATATGGATTAACACGTCCACACCAAAACTCCACCAGATGATTTCTCTTGATTTTTCAACTGATAAGACCTCCACTGTACCCTTTCAGTTGTGAATAATGGCTGTCACCAGCCACTCTGCATCCATTTCCGGAGGTACTTTACCAATTCTTACTCTTGCTGCTCTTCTTCCACAATAAGTAGGCAAAAGTGCCCACCTAGCCGTTCTCAAGGACACAGTGGAGTGCCATTTTGCCTACTCCTCACTCGTAAAGCGTACCTCCACCGTGCCGTACTTTCTTCCTCTTGCATAGAACGTGGTTAATTGCTTAATCTCACTTAAGCACTGCTCAATCGCTTCAATTTCTGATATTTCAATTTATTTCGTCTTGACATTAAGCGTTCTGTATACTATGATCTTCTTTTCTGCTCGTTCAACTGCTTCTCTTGGCCGTGTTACTCTCAGACAGTCTCCTTCCTTTTTACATAAATCCTTGAATTTTTCTAAATTCTTTCACTCAATGTGGATCTCTTTCATTTGCATTGCCTCCGAGATTGAGAATAGGAAGCCGGACATAGTCCCACCTATTTTCAGTTTCATTCGTTTTCTTGTATAGTGCTTTATCTTTGCAATCTTTCATCCTACACAAGCCTGACCTTCCTACTTCTAATGAAACCAAGAAATAATCGGAAGCCTGCCTATCCACAGGTATTCTTGGTACGTTTAAAACCTGGATTTACCTATATGTCATTCCTCGAGGACGCCTTGGGGAGGTCTCTTCGTATAGGAAGTTCCAATATCCACAGTGTAAGGTAGTCAGCGGTTTCCATTAGAAATGGCTGAGTTCCCAACAGCCACGGTGCCTGAGTAACATCGCCCTGCATGGAAAACACTAGTTGATACACGCCATCAATAATTTAAGGGAATACGTGGTTATCTCCGAAGAAAATGTGTTACACTACCGAGGCACCTACTGCCCTAAACTCTTTCAGACTGTTAATGATGTCAGAACAAGACAGAAGTGGAGAGCGGTAGAGGACGTCGAGGTGAAGGCAGCAGACACCATCTATCTACATGTACATTATGGTGACGCATCTGGTGCATTGTGAAATAATTCATTATATATGTATTGATAGAACAGATCTCATTGATGGATCATTTATGCTGCCGAAGCTCTATGCTATAAGCAATATAGATATAGTATCCGTTGCATCAGTCTTCTTTCGAATGTGTCAGTACACATGAATATCTCAAAATGTTAACCATTGAAAATTAGTGGCTACACAGACCAGACATATGTGTTCTACTTTCAATCTAGAGAAGCTTCATAGTCAGAAATTTGATTACTGGTAATTCAACGCTTTTTACCAGCAAGCCAAATTTGCTACCGTAAATCCTTTGAGACTGTTATTAAGGTCAAAACAAGACGTAAATGTAGAACAGTGGAAGCCGTCAAGATTTCTGTTGGTCTACATTTTTCTATGGCTGAGTAGCCGTATTTTAACATTTTCTACGTGGCCGAGTAGCCATTTTCTCTATAGCCGAGTAGCCATCATTTCATTTTCTACATGATAGAGTAGACATCTTTGAGTAATGTCGAAATCGTTCTCTTCCTTTCAAAGACCAACATTTTGATCTTGTTTAGTCTCCTCCATTAAAATACTGTTCGTGTTTGCGCTTGGTGAAACCAATCACATCTGCAAATAAATATATACAGACTTCTTTATGATCTACTTTGTAATTCTTATCCAAGATGAAAAATTACTCCGCATTTTCGTTTTGGTTTCCTATGTAGAGATTTGTCATCCCTTGTGCGCAATGACGCAATGGGGGAAAACGAATGCTACTGCGACAACTCGGTGGTTGCTGGTATTAGTGGCAGACTGAATCACATCCTCCTTCGTCTTGTTCGATGATCTCTGGGTGTTACTCAGGTTGCCTATATTTAAGTGAGTTAGTAGACATTGTTTTCTAAATTGCCGAGGAACGTCGAAAGTGCTCTCAACTTCTCAAAGACTAACCGATAATCTTCTTTAGTCTCTTTCATTAAATCAATAGGATTAATAACAATCCCATTGGCACAATCTTCTTTAATCTCTTCGAGCTATTTTCACATTGCAATACTTCCAACATTTCCCCAAACCGTCTTTTGAACTCACCATGTTCTATGTTCCTGGAGGAAAACAGCCAACTTCGTTGGAAGAGTAAAACAATTGTTTTCAGATCTTCTTAGTAATTTTTATCCAAGACGAAAACGACTAACGCGTGAAAAGATAATAAAGAAAACGAAAGGCATTTATAATTATACAAACACTGAACGACAGAGATATGCACATGCCTATACACACATATAATATCCTTTCTGTGAAAGGCACAAGGACTGGAATTTTGAGAGAGAGGGTTAATGGATTACAGCGACCTCCGCACTTCACTGATACACATACCACCGACTGCGAAAGGATGAATGGAAAATTCGACCTCGGCTGAATTTGAGCCCAAAACGGAAAGATGGATGAAATACCTCTAAGCGTTTCACCCGACGTGCTAATGAGTCCTCCAGATCACCGCCTCACACACATGATATGAAACCTCGATGCGAACCCAAATATTTATGCGAACACAAACATTGATGCGAACTCAAAACTTGATGCAAACCCCAAACCATAACGTTCTCATCCACCTTCTCACACATTCGCAGTAACGTATATAAAGAGAAAGTGAGTTAGAGAAGGGCAAAGAAAAGGTAAGAAAGAAAATAGGAAGATATTAAATATTTACAAATAAAGAGTCAAGGAAATAGTATCAGTATAACTGATTCTACTTACAACTCAAGCATTGAGACGTTTACGAATGATCCTTTTTCAATTTTCTGGATTTTGTTATTGGATAGAAATCTGTAATATAAAAGAAGATGCATAAGAATTAATATAGAAGAATTTAGTCATAAAAATTTGAAATATGTCAAATGAATTAGATGTAGGAAGAGAAGAAAAAAAAGCAGTAGTAAACGAATTAGATAATGCGAGATGATGATGATGATGATAATGATAAGTGATGACATCGATTGATAATGACGATGAAAGAAATGATGATATCATTAATTATAATGTCATTAATGGTGATGTATGTGGTTGGTGTTGGTGTTGATGATGTAGTCCTGCTTACGATTCTGCTGATGCAGTGGATTATGATGATGAGTGAAACTGATGACGTCGATGATGATGGTGGTAGTGATGATAAAATTAGAAAGGGTGGGAGGGATGAGTAAAAGAAGCAAAATGTATATCTTGATAAATAAGGTAGAGATAAAGTAGAAGACAACAGAGAAACATGAGATAATGTACATATTTATATGCGTATATATATATATATATTTGTGCATATATATATGTATGTGTGTGTGTGTGTATGTGTATATATATGTATGTGTATATATATGTGTATATATATATATATATATATATATATATATATAATATTTATTCATGATGCTGATTATTGCGATGATGATGATGATGATGATGAAGTGAAACGTAAGAAATTAGAAAGGGTGGGAAGGATGAGTAAAAGAAGCAAAATGTATATCTTGATAAATAAGGTACAGATAAAGTAGAAGACAACAGAGAGACATGAGATAATGTACATATTTATATGCGTATATATATATAT
>NC_069009.1:10133652-10136165 GCF_001194135.2 Octopus bimaculoides
GTGAGTAGAAAACACAAATTTAATATAAAAACATATTTCCTGAAATTGCAAATTATTTAAAATATAAAAATATAATTTTCAACAGAGAGAATTTATCAAAATAGAAAACAAATGAAGTTTGAAGTTTAAAAATAATAGGATAGACCACTCACGACTAGCTAGCGCGGACGCGCGACTGCGCATTCGGGACCACTCTGCTTTAAGTAGTACCCTTATACTCTGTGTGTTTTCAAACGCATGGATATAGGTGTCAAATTTGTTCCAATAACTTTCGAGTGATAGATAGATAGAGACAGACAGACAGACAGACAGACAGACAGATAGCTCGCTCCGGCCAGTCATGGTATTAGCTGTCAGTAGCCAAAGAATCAACTTAAACCAGCAGTAACGTTCCTTGTCAGATTTTTCTACTTTCACTTCTGACAGCTAATACCATGACAGTCCCTTTAACATAATCAAAGTTTACAATCAAGAGTTCGTATATCAAGTCAATTAAAAGTTCTTTTACTTCTTTGTTTTTCTTTTCTTTGAACAACATGTCACAACAAAGTTTTCTTTTCTTTTCCACCAGTTAACATCACAGTTAACGAAATCTCTTTTTCTTTTAAAACATGTAACAACAAAGTTCTCTCTTTAAAGAATATTTAAACAAACCTTCACCACAAGAATTTCCTTTCCTTCAAAGCTCCCACTACAATCCACAAGAAGTGACCAACTACAATTTTTTTGCCTGCCACAACAGTTCCATCTCTCTGTCCCTCTCTCTCTTAGACTCTATCCATTTTTGCTGACTGGTACCTTCTGACCATAGCCTCTTTCTGTCAGTCTCTCTGTTCATCTTGCTGACCGCTGCTGTCACATACTCGTTCTTCACTACATCGACTGCCATTCCATCTGCTCCTCCACTGGCTGCTGGTCTTCACACCGGCTCCCGTTCTTCCTCCAACTGCCGTACGCCAACTGCTCTGGCCAACCGCTTGTCTGCCAACTGCCAGATACCGACTCCGTACGCCAACTGCCTGCTGTCGTATCTATGAGAGATACCGTACCCAATAGTCCTTACTCCCTCCAAAGCTGGGTCAGTTTAGTACAATTCCTAACTTGTTTTTCTCAACTTTCGATGACCAGAAAGGGTCCGCGATCATCCTCCTACGCTATAAATAGCTGTGCTTGTTGACAGGACAAAAGAAATAACATTATCCTCAACAACCAGAATACGGTTTCAAACCCAGCTCGGGGAATAGGGACATAGCGTTATTTTGTATTTCGGCGGTCCGTATCAATATATACATATATATATGTGTGTGTGTGTGTGTGTGTGTGTGTGTGTGTGTGTGTGTGTGTGTGTGTGCCTTTGTGTTTGTGTATGGGGCTGTTTGTGTGCATAGGAGATATGTTTATATGTATGGGGGGTATTTGTATGTATATCGCTGGAATACGTAGGTATATGGATATGGGAGCGTATTGATTGCACATTAACCACTGACTTTTCCAACTGGCTGAAATCCCAAAATCATTAACACTTAGCTGCAAATGGAAAATATGAAAACGTTTAAGTAATTTAACTAAAGTATTTCGGAACAAATATATAAATAAGTGGAAACTGTGTTTGTCATGAAAGCATTTGCCTCTTTTATAAACCTCTTAGTATAGATATACCGGGGAGAAGATGAAAGAAAGAGTTAATGCATACAACGTCAAACTTACATGGTTAGATACATTATGGTATGTGTAAGTGTGTGTGAGGTATACAAGTATATTTATGACCGTGTATAAGTTTCGTTATGCATTCTTTATGTGCCGTCTTGTTTATGAGAAAAAACGTATAGGGAGACGTTATCAGAGAAAACTGGGAGTAAGATACAAAAACTGTCATTTACAAAACGGGTGTTTCATGAAGTATACAAGTGAAAACGTTTTATTTGTCCTTGAGTGTGTATGTGCATATGTATATTTATGTATATTCCTGTCACCTTTTCTCATCTTCATTTTGATCTTTGCATGTTCCATTCTTTTCCTTTCATATTCATTTTGCATTCATATACAACGTTTTGCAATTTTTCTCGGCAATGCGCTAATTCTTCCCAGTTGTCAATAGGAACATTTACCTTATTCAATCCTGACTTCAGACAATCTTCGTACCTCATCTTTGGTTTCTGGGACGGACACTGTTATCTCTCAAGCTACTGCTATCTAGCACCTTCCGACGATCTCTACACGATTGCAACTCAACAGTTAGTCGACTCTTCCCACGATCAGAGTACCTCTATTTATATGTCTTGGTCGATCCTATTTCTTCATTTGGGGGCGTCGACACAACACCTCCCCATTTTGAGTATTTTTTTCTCTTTCAAAAAAAAACGCTTCCTCGACGCGACGCTTCCCGTCTAGGGATAACGTCCACTATTTATACGTATTGGACTTGCCCATCTATCGTCTGGGGCGTCCAAACAACACCTGTCCACACAACACCTGTCCACACAACATCTCTCCCTTTTGAGAGTATTTTTTTT
>NC_069009.1:10136175-10139716 GCF_001194135.2 Octopus bimaculoides
AACTTTGTCATATTTGTATCTTCAAAGGTTTCCTGTCTGGTCTTCCTTAAAGCTCTCTTGAATGTGTCGACGAATCTTTCTGCTAACCCATTTGACCTTGGGTGGTGTGGCGGAGTTAACACATGCTTCATCTGAACCGACTTACAGAATCTTTTGAACTGCTTCGCTATAAATTGTGTCCTAATATCTGACACGACCGTTTCTGGCAATCCATACCGAGCGAACAGTTCTTCTAAGAAGTCAATCGTCACACTTGTGGTTGGCCTTGAACATTTACACACTTCAGTCCATTTAGAATAGCTATCCACCACAATGATATAATACGAGCCATTTAATGATCCTACGAAATCCACATATAGTCTAGACCATGCCGAATCCGTATTTGGTCAAGGCTGTATATGCACTGGGAGCGCCTTTGCTGCCATTGCACATCCTGTACACTGTTGTACCAGTCTCTCAATTTGCTCGTCCATATTTGGCCAATAAACGTAACTTCTCATAAGGCTCTTCATCCGGACAATCCCCAGATGTCCAGCATGAAAATCTTTTAATACTCAGTTTTGCACTATTTCAGGTATTACAATTCTTTGCGCGTATAATAATACCTCATCACATACTGAATAGTGCTTTGAACCTATGTCCCGCTCCTTTATATTTTTTGTGTTACACAGCATATTTTTAATCCTATTTATAAACTTATCATTTTGCCATTTCAATTTAATTTCTTCCAGCTTTACGGGCAAATCACGTACTTCATTGCATAAAATGTTCTTCAATTCCTTTTCTAGTTTTAACGATGCAATCACCGTGTCTTCAAAAGGTTCCTAATATCTTGGAATCAGCCTAGACAACCCGTCTGCGTGTCCCATTTTCATTGATGGCAAGAACTCCATCTGAAAATCGTAGTTCAACAGAGTAGTTCTCCAGCGCTGTAAGCGGTTTGCTGAGTGCGTGGGGATACCCTTTTACGAACCGAAAATAAGCATTAACGGTCGGTGATCCGTTTGCAGTGTAAACGTCCTCTCATGCAAGAATTTATAGAACTTTTTGACTGCGAAGATTAATGATAACGTCTCTGTTTGAATCTGGCAGTAGATTCTTTCTGCTGGTAACAGAACCCTCGATGCATGTGCAATAGCCTTAATTTTACCATCATTAAATTTATGCAATATTACCGCTCCTATGCCATATTCGCTGGCGTCCGATGCCAAAATTATTTTCAATTTTGGATTGAAATGAGTTAATGATAACTCTGAAGTTAACCGCTCTTTTAGTTCCTCGAATGATTTCTGACATCCATTTGTCTGGCTCCATTTCGAGTCCTTCTTTAGTAATTTGTTCAAAGGAGCTCTTAGCTCATACATTTTAGGTATATACAACTGGTAATAACTTACCAACCCTAACAATGCTTGTAGTGTTGTTTTTTAGTGGGCACAGGCATAGTTTTTTATCGCGTCAATCCTAGATGGGTCTGGTTTTCTTCCGTTTTCATCAATCATCTGCTCTAAGTACGTTATTTTGGTAAAAAAAATCACGTTTATCCTCTCTTACTTTAAATCCATAATCACTTATTCGTTTGAAAACCTCTTCTATATGTTCACTATGTTGGTCCCTTGATTCACTTTTAATCAGTATGTCATCTAGGTATGGGACCGCTAACTCACAATCTGCCAGCATAGTATCCATTACTTGCTGAAATATTGCTAATGCAACTTTCACCCCAAATGGCAGTCTTTTGAAACGGTACAGACCTTTATGAGTATTAATTGTTAATACTTTAGCACATTCTTCGTCTACCTGTAATTGGAGGTAGGCCTCAGAAAAATCCAGCTTGGAAAAATTTTTCGCCCATTGCACTTGGCAAATATTTCCTCTGGATTTGGCAGCGGATAATTATACTTTTTTAAACAGTCTTTCAGCCCATTTGAGAAGTCCGCTCATACTCTTACCTCGCTCTTCTTCTTTTTTATATATACCGTAGGAGCTTCCCACTCCGAGTAATCCACTTTTTCTATTACTTCCATATCTTCCAATCGTTTTAATTCCTTCTCAACTTGATTCAACGCCGCAAATGGTACATACCTTTTCGGTTTAAACACCGGCACAGCATTTTCTTTTTACTCAAATTTTACTTTAATGTTTTCACATATACCGAGCTCTTTCGAAAAAATATCCGGGTACGTCCTTTTCAGTTTTAATTTCATTTTTTCCGATGCTTTCTCTGACACGGGCTGTGACGCATTCACCTTATTACATAATGTATTCAGTGATAGATCCCACAGGTCGAATCCTTCCATTAAATCTGTCCCAAACAAATTCATTATATGTTTGATATCATTAGTTTACATATCCGTGTCCTGTATTTGAGTTTTACATCTGCTGTGGTTTCACCCAAGAATCGAACTCATTCCCCTGACACACCGTGGGCTATCCTCGTAGTATTTTTATACAACGGCCTGCCTATTTTACTCCATGTTGCCGTATGTATTATCGATACATCTGAACCTGTATCTAATGGCATTTTGGTCTGAAATCCATTTATTTCTACCGATACAAATTTTCGGTTTTGTCTGGTATAGTTTACTTTTGTTGAGTAGACTTTCTTTTGTTTTACCGTTTTCTTTGACTGGCATTTCGTCTGTATATGCCCAAATTTAGCACACTTAAAATAGGTTTTATCTTTAAAGGGGCAATCTTTCCTCAAATGTCGCTCTCCGCAGCCATAGCTCTTGGTTCAAATTTGATAATATTATTTTTCTAATTTCCGCGTCTTCCGTTGCCACTAGCCCTTTAACGAATATTAAACACTTGAACATATCTGGCGTTAATTCTTCCAACTTGAACCTTTCGCAAGCCTTGCTAACCATACCAACATATGTCACAAAATCATCGGACACGTTTTTCTTTAAGTTTAAACATTCCCATCGAATGTTAAACTGTGAACTTTTCTCGCTAAAAATATTCGTCAAAATATTTATCGTTTCCTCAAAACACAATTCCGCGGGCTTTCTCGGCAAAATAAAGTTACAAAAACTTTCGTGTTCCGGAGTAGCAAGCTTTCGCAAAATGAGTCCTAACTTCCTTTCATTAGACCATCCCTTGCATTCCTCTCGGAATATATCGTCGTATCGTCTGTAATATGCAGCAAAAGTACTTCCTTCATCTGGATTGTACTGAAATTCTTCGATGGAATTTGCAACACCATCTGCTGAAAAGGATTCTGTATTATTTCTCGCCTGCAGTAACAATTATATTAACTTCTGTAGTTGCTGCTGCTGCTGCTTGTGTTGTTTCACTGCTGCTTTCAGTAAATCTTCCATTTTGGGTGCTATTAGAAACCTCGTTGCCACTGTTGTATCGCGATACTCCACAGTGGTTGTATTCAACACCGAAACATTTCCCTTTTTCGAACACCTCATCGTTACTCACAAGCATTTTCCAGCGGATCCTGAAATCCTTCTGAGACATTGTTGATGACCCCCCCCCCCCATAGATTTCAATTGCTTACGATACACAGTCCAGGCTTGGCAAGCTTACAATA
>NC_069009.1:10139979-10140712 GCF_001194135.2 Octopus bimaculoides
CCCCCATAGATTTCAATTGCTTACGATACACAGTCCAGGCTTGGCAAGCTTACAATAAAGGGGTTAAGATACATGTATTTTATACCTTAATTTTTGGTGCAGTGGAATTATCATGTCTAGACCATTGGGAGTCTCACAGTTTGCCAAAAGCAAAACTGGCTTTCTGAATGCGTAGTGACAAAATACATGGAGCTGTAAACTAAACAATCACCAAGTTTTCTTGCACTGTATATATGTATGTATGTACGTATGTATGCATGTACGTATGCATATATAAATTTATATACATATATAATTTATCACTAGACCACACACACCCTCACACCCGCCTACACACCCACACATTAACATTCACACACACGCACTCACACACATTTATATATATTTCTGCATGTATCTATATGTGTTTGTATAGTGCACAAGATGTTCAGGTCCTCAAAATCATTTTAAATACTATTTCAAAAGGAAAGTGAGTATTGAGATGGATGTGCTGCTCAACATCCAATTAAATTTGTTGGCAGATGCTTGAGTGTGGTTTGGAAGTTAGTTAACTTAGTAAATATAATCTGTGTTGTACGGTAGGAAATAAAGCAGTGGTGATTGTACTCCTGGTGAAAGAAATGTTTCGAGATATGTGGGCTTCCTTTGTCACCCTTAGATTGAGTTTCCCCGCTGTTAGGGTGTTTTAGTAGTCTTTATATTATTATTTACACAGTTTAATACAAATATCCAT
>NC_069009.1:10141764-10144125 GCF_001194135.2 Octopus bimaculoides
GGTGAGACTCAAATATAAGCCTTGTCAAACAAATCTATGAATTACAACTTGCTGCTCACATGATATATCAAGGAAAGTATGAATAAAGGATTCAGCAAGAATGGTTCACTGACCAGTCGAATGTTAATACTTGGTGGCTGTCCAAAATTACATCGGTTTCAGTTCAATCTTCATTCACTCGATCACTGCCATTTTCTGTAAACTTTTCCCGGTAGTCACAGTAAATGACCACCTGGTACACAATAAAGTGTGGTGCCTCAGAGTATGGCAATAAATAGTGTTGAGGGTGAGCGATGAAAGAATTGAATGGTGTGAAATGGAATTGAAATGGAGTTGAAGTAAGGGGTAGCGTCAATGCAGGAAGAGAAAGAGGCAAAGATATATAGAGAAAGAGAAAGAGAGAGACAGATAGATAGGGATTTATGGCAATGGTAACCCACACATACACTGGTAACGCACACATACACACACACACGTATATATCTAAGAACAGAGATTAACATTAACAGGTCATTTTATTCCCACCAGTCAGTTTTGTTAATTCCGCAAAAAGGTAGGTTAAAACTTCTATCATTGATACAAAGGCATTGGCATCTCAGAAGATTCACTGAATATTTTTTGTTTCTTTTTGAGCATATGTTCTGAAAATTTATACTGAAATCTTTCTGAAGAAATTGTTGAAAAAAGTTGCTTGAACTGAAATCACTCCGTGTTTGATTCAAGTTAAAAAAGTTCGTCAATATTCAGAGGAATATTTCAAATTTGGTTTTATACCCGCTATCCACGATAAACTGTCTCCAACCTACGGGCGAAAAACTCGAATCTTGTGAATTTAAAAAAGAAAATTGTTTCCGGGTAATATTGTAAACATTAACCCACGTTTTAAGATCTTGCCGAGTGATACTTAATTCTTAGTATTTACAGTTACATGTGAGTAACGTTTCAGTAGCTCTGACAATGTGTTCGTTATACTTTTTAATGTTCTTCTTTTATTCATTCCTATTTGTTAGTCTCAGATAAAAACAATATGTATTTGAATGTTTGTCAGAAAGTTTAGTTATTTTTATACCTCACGCTGTGTAAATAAGATACAAATATTGTCATCATATACAATCACCTGTCTCACTATTATGATTATATTTTCATACTATTCTATTTAAATAATAAATATCTAATTCAAATCTGTCCATGGAAGAAGACCGTTCTAATCATAGAAGAACTGCAAAATGTTTGAGACAGCAATTACGAAGATTGAGGCAAACTCCAGAACAGAAAGTAGAGCATGGTAAATGGAAAGACAGAAAGACGGCGTCAGTTCCGTTTAGCGCCGTCACGGGAGCGAAGAAATCAAATTTTAGAACAAGATGCTGCTCAGCATAGAAATGCAAGACAAGAACGACCACAAGAACAACGTGAACAGATTTTAGAACAAAATGCAACACAACAAAGAAGACGTCGGCAAATCAATAATAGGATGACTCTTAATATAGTTCAACAATATGATATAGATGGACGTCTACAGGTTCCCTTTGACGTCGCTCGCCATAGTTGCAGCTTCATGGAAGTGCGTTGCCACTAATAAAATGCTTTGATGTTTATTGGAGAGAGTACAGGAGGAACAATGAACAATCCCAGTTGTGGTATATGCTGTAAATCAGGAAAGATTAAAATTGAAAATATCCCCGAGTTACCGAACGAAGTTGCTTATCTTTTGCATTCTAATGCGGCGAGCTGGCAGAAACGTTAGCATGTTGGGTGAAATGCTTAGCGTTATTTATTTCGTCTACCAAATGTAATATTCAAAGGTTCAACAGCGCAATGGCAATGTGTTATGAAAGTAGACGACACTTCAATACTGAGAGGAATTACAAATTACAGAATACATGGAATTGTTTATAGATTTATTGGAGCTCCTAGAAACCAAATAGGAACAGTCCGGTATAGCTTACAAACGTATTTCTATGGTCATGAAGAACAAATAAGAAAACGAATTCAAAGAATGCCGCTTAACAATGCAAACCAAGCCTTCGATATCAACATATTTAGAGAAATTCATTCTGCGATATGTGCTGGAAATATTTACAATCATTTCTATCCGTGCAGGAGCAAACTGAGGCTGGAAATATTCCTGCTGATGTGTCAGTAGGTTTACATGCGGATAAAACGCCTTACGGGGAACACTTCTAATGAACTTGCTAAATAATCTTGATGAGAAAACGAATTGTTCAGAACGAATGGTCGTAATACAATTCAGAGCAGAGAATAACAAAAAATATTTACAAAACTTTTCAGTGACTCGCATCGATCATATGGCACAATGATATACCCATGTTTCTTTTTCTTGTGGCCTAGATGGTTAGT
>NC_069009.1:10144135-10148810 GCF_001194135.2 Octopus bimaculoides
ATCCGTCTACGATATGTTAGTAACAATCAAGCAAACTTAAGAGCAGATTTATACAATGCACTACAAGATGCTATACTTGCAGGGGATACTGATCGTACAGGTAGTAGATATATATTGTCAAGTTTATTTACAGGAAGTCCGCGATATATGGCAAATCACTACCAGGATGTAATGGCCATAGTTAGAATGTTTGGCAAAACTACTGTGTTTCTGACGTTTACATGCAACTCCAAATGGTATGAAATAGTTAAATAGCTTTCTGTGGGCCAGACTGCAGTTTGCGCGACAAGATATCACTGCAAGCGAATTTTAATTAAAGCAACGCTAACTATTGCACGTATCAAATCGGGAGTCCTTGGGAAACTTATTGCTCATTTGAACGCAGTGGAATTTCAAAAGAAAGAGGATTATCACATCTTTTAATCATAATACAAAATCATCACAATGCATGGCAAGAAATAGATAATATTGTTACAGCTGAACTTCCTAATCCCGAAAAAACCCATTAACGTCACATCTTTATTCCCCGATGGAGAAACACATGATACATGGACCCTGCGGAAAAGATAATTTAAATTCTCTCTGCATGATGAATGGGGTTTGCAGTAAAAGATATCTAAATGATTACAGATCACAAACCTTAATTGGAAATGATTTTTATCCACAATATCGTCGCCGAAACCCTCGAGATGGTGGCTTCACAACTTCAATACGTATTGGAAATAGAGAAATTGTTGTTCATAACCGTTATATAATTCCTTATAATGCTTGGTTGTTGCAGAAGTACGATGCTCATATAAATTTTAAATGGTGTGCATCTGCTCAGGCTGTCAAATTTCTTTACAAGTACATTTTCAAAGGTGCAACGTTGTTTTTTACAAAGACAAGAAGATGACGTGCATCTTAATGTTGGCTACAAAAATCAAATAGATGAAATTTCGAATTACGAAAATTACCGCTATATTGGAGCGTCGGAGGCTTGCTGGAGATTATTTGAGTTTCCAATTCAGCAAAGGCAGCCTGATGTTGAATGCATGTGAATATACGTACATATATCTGTCTATATATCAATATGCGTATATATTTTTGAAGGTATGTATTTATGAATGTTTGCGTGTATATTTCACATATCTTTCTATATGTACTTGTACTGCTACTTACGCCACCGTTAGCTCCCGGTGGGTGAGCGGTGGAGAGTGTCAAGGCTGCACATGCTGTATGTGATGAAAGATCTGTCCTGGATAACACTACAACGCCTCACTATGATAAGTGGCAAGGAAGTTAGGAAGTTACTGACCCAGAATGAAGTGTATGTCTTACTAATTTCATACTTATAGACAGTCTTTGAATAGATGTCTAACAAAATGGTTACTGTTATCAAAGACAGTTGCAGCAGCATCAGTGCACTTCCTCCATCCTGCCGTGTGATGTGTAGTCTATCTATATCTGCGTTTGTAAGACGCATGTGGTGCAATGTTAGATAATTGCATTTTTTGTATCAATTGTACAGATCTCAGTGACGGACCATTTTATACTATCAAAGCTGCAGGCTACAAGAGGAATAGATGACGTATTCATTGCATCAGCCTTATTTCCGCATGAGAATTCGATATTATGTGTTGAGCCCACTTGATCAGAACATTGACGACAATCCAAAATGATACTGATTTTGAGTTCGTGCTCCAACGCTGGATCTCTGCAATTTACGTCAAAATTTGTCCGGTGCTAAGAGTAAAGGATCACCTATTAGAATCGTTCAGATGGACAATTAGGAGGAAGAGTAGTCAAATAGACGTAAGTGGTAGTGAGTTGAACATTCAGGCCATCATAAACTTTTTTTGAATTCCATTTGAAAAGACTGAGATGGATACGCTGCCCGCCGTTCAAATAAGTTTGTTGCAAAGTGGGTGAATGTGGCGAGAAAGGCTACGATGGCACCTATAGTCTAAGTAGGATGGATGCGGAGGAAGTACTTGTGATTGTACAGTTGGTAGATAGGATGCCTTGTGAGGTGTGGGATCAGTCTGTGAGAATGTGTAGTTATTCGCTTTGAGAAGCTGTTGCACTACATGAACTCCTCCGACCCTAAACACTTTTAGACTACCATTGAAGTCAGAGCAAGAATAGCCGTGGCAGTCCTTGTTGTCGTATATGAGCGTTGTATCTGATGAAGGAGTAGACCTGGTTAACACTACGTCACCTCACTATGACAAAATGCAAGGAAGTGATAGGAGGTTGCTGATCCAGAATGTTATATTGCAATACTACACAGTGGGTGTGTGAGCTATCTCATCCTCGTCGCCACTGTTATATCGCACGTGCGGATGACCTGTAGCCAACTCTCACTTCCAACGACATGACTCTACCGAACTCGACGTCTAGTCTACCGACGGCTCCGTCTCGCTCTTCCGCTCTTCCGCACTTCCGTTCTTCCGCTCTGCTTGACGCTTTTCGTCTAGCTATTTATACGTATTGGACTAGCCTCATTATCGCCTGGAGGCGTATACACAACCCAAAATGAAGTGCGAGCTTCTATACTCTTACCTTAAAATCACCAAGAATAATAGCTTTATCAACTTCAGAAATATTCCAATCAACTTCTTTCAGAGACATGTAGAAGGAAATGTTTACAGTTTCAGACGAACACATGGAGCTGAAACACTAACAAGAGTTACATGGTGGTCATTGATCAACGTAAGTCTCATGTATATTTATCTGTCACTAACTACTCCAGGAAGTTCTTTTAGGCCTGCAGATATTCCCACCTCAAAAGTCGCACGAAACTGCTTTTTATACACCTCCTCTTTACCACTCCAGTAAAAAGTATAACCACTAGCCTCTTGTGTAAAATGACCGTCACTTGCAAACCTTGTTTCTGAGAGTACTGCATTATCCAGATTATTGCGCTGTGTCCCTTTTCCTACAAGTGCAGATATTATTTCAGTATATGTTGTTGATTCATTGTCCAGAAGAGTACCGATATTCCAGCAGCTGATATTCATAAGCTTACATTTTCTTCAGTCACAGGAAGAAGAATGGACCTGGAGTGTAGCGATCCAGGACACCTGCCGAATCAGACCCTTTCATAGTTCGTTCCAGAGCCCCTATTACCATTTATTCTAACATTGTCATTACTGTTATTACCTTGCATTGAATATAGTCTTCTTTTCTAGGCTACACCCAGCCATTCAAAAGAAGAAAAAAAAGAAAAGAAAGGTGGAGGTGCAGATGTGCCTAGCAATGCCAGCGTATGAATGATTTTTAAAGTGAGGAGAGATCTTGCACACAATTAATCTAACTCCCTAAACAACGATGATAGATACATCAAGAAGAACGACTAGCCAACATTACAGGCTACCTGTCGGGTCACAGGTATTGCATCAAATTTTTCCTTCTCCATGAGTGGTTTCCTAAGAAGGAATGGAGATTTCTCATTCCGAGCAATATGGTACACCAGGCCTACATTCAAATTCTCATGGTTCTCTACTAACTGAACCCGCTGTGTCCGACGTTAAAGAGAATGCCAATCCTCTGTATAACCACTGTGTTATCTGCACCAAAGCCACTAGCTTGTCGATGATTGTTACGAAAGCAACCGCTGTCCGTAAGAAATAACAGGATTAAGCGTGTGTACACATAACAAGTTTTGGTTTTCATTCTGCAGGCTGCCTAATCACCTTCTTCATTAAGCAAGCTTAGCAGAGTTGTCAGTTTAGTCACTGAGGGTACGAGGACACGACCATGTCTCGGTTTGTACTGAGTTAATGTTACCAGTATCACTCACAAGTGGCATGACACACACACACGCACATACACACACACACACATCCACACGCATACGTAGCTCGAAGTGACAAGTCAAAAATTTGGAAAGTTGAAGACTCTCCGAGTATTCCTGACCTGCCAGACGGCGTCCTTATCGCAGTCGTGGAATGCATGCGTAAGCAGAATAGCAAAGAATACTAAAAATAGTGTGGGAGTAGGTACATCGCCTTGTCAGTCGGAATTTCATGAAACAATCTTCTTTTCAAGACAACCCGAACCTTCGTGTCTTGGTGCAACCGCTTAAACTTGTGAATTATAGATTCCATATAAGTCAGTATGTATTGAGAAACAGCTTACTTGACTTCACAGCAAGTAACATATCGACTTGTTTTACTACAACATAACATGGTGTTTAAACCTGTGAGATTTACTCCATAAGATGTTTGTTGAGAACATAACCAATAAGAGTTTAATATATTTAATGTGAAAGATATATAAATTTTTTCTAATACTTACAAGAATTGAACATCATGGGGAATATTTGGTGGAACAGTAGTGAGACTGAGATAACGACAATCTACATTACCAAATTGACATTTACATGCATTGCAAAGGTCTGAAACAGCATGGGTCTCCCACAATAATCTCATGTACAGTATCAACACAAAAGTTAGCAAAGCTTGACATTTTTGCTCCATGTTTTCAGGTGTCGATTAATCTGTAAAAGAAGAAAATACAAAATATCAGACACTCCAATATTATTTCATTCATGCTTCAGATTCTTCGAAGGACAAAGATGTCCCCCGTCATAATTAAAATTAAAAAAACGCTGATTCTCGATCAATCAATACGAAGAGCTTAATTATAGCTTTACTGAATGATGATATCAAATAAAGACTGAAGCTATATC
>NC_069009.1:10149037-10149754 GCF_001194135.2 Octopus bimaculoides
AATATACAATTAAACCTTGGGAGAGGCATTATGCCGGTAATAAACACACGCACTTGTTCAGTCCTTTATTAATTTATATAGTTTTTTGTTAAATTATTTCATTGCACTCTTGCAATCTCTTCAGTAACTTGTCTCTCCACTTCCATTTATTTTGAATGTATGATCTGGCGTTGTTTTGGCGTTGTTTCGAAACTGTTTGGTATGAGCATGTGAGTGTGTGCAAGCTCGTATGTGTGCACGCTCATATGTGTGCACGCACTTATGTGTTCGTGCTTATATGTAAGTGTGTGCGTCCATATGTGTGTTTGTAACAATTTCGTTTATATCAGATCAGATAGAGACTTTGGACTTCTTTCTTCCTTCGGTATGAGCATGTAAGTGTGTGCAAGCTCATATGTGTGCATGGTCATATGTGTGCACGCACTTATGTGTTCGTGCTTATATGTAAGTATTTACGTTCATATTCCGCATCATATGTGTGAACAACACATGCAACCATGGGCAATTGTAAGGCTCTCATGTACGTGTATTTGGTGTTCAAAACTGGTCGCGTTTCAGTTATGAGGACCGACTCCTGTATTTGTCGCAACGATGCGTCACCAGGGTGTCTAGACAAGATTTCTATGCTAATTCGGTCCAGTACACCACCATGTTGGTCTTTGGCATGCTGGTAGAGCACCGAGGTTTGTTTTTGATTATTATAGTCCCTCCAATGTT
>NC_069009.1:10150238-10151721 GCF_001194135.2 Octopus bimaculoides
GGAGAGACAAGTTACTGAAGAGATTGCAAGAGTGCAATGAAATAATTTAACAAAAAACTATATAAATGAATAAAGGACTGAACCAGTGCGTGTGTTTATTACCGGCATAATGCCTCTCCCAAGGTTTAATTGTATTTCTTTCAACACACGTATCCACATCAAGAATGTTGCACACGAAATACACATACGAAATATGTATAAATATACTTTTCTATCAATTTCTATCTATCTATCTGTCTATCTATCTTGACTGTCTTTCAGTTTGTCAGCCTACGTGCCTGTCTGCTTGATTGCCTGCATATCTGGCTGATATTTATCTTCTGTCTGTCTAGTTATCTATCTACATATGTTTGTTTGTTGCCTGTCTGCCAACCTCCCTATCTCATTTATACCTTGTAGCCTCAGTGTTCTTCAAGGTAGATGGGCTCCGTCGCACACAAAAATAAAATCCATGACAAATCACTGTATATTCCTACAATACCTATAACATCTCTTTATTTCCATTTTCTATGCGAAAAATCTTTTGTGGTTGTCTTCAAACTGTATCGTCTTTTGGACAATGCTATCTGCACCCCAAAACAAAAGACACAGAGTACTTAATATTTCATGGGCCACTCTGATTCTGAGGTACTTAACTTTCAGTCACAATTTAATGAATGACCTCTTTCATGAACAATTAGAGACCATCAAGCTCAAACATAATATAAGAGCTACAGCGATTTTTGGAAGTGTCGGTAAGTCTTCCATGAACACATTACTACAATCTCAGGGGGAAAGTGTTGATGAGTTTTACAGATTCAGATCTTATTTCTGTATCAAGTAAACTACATAGATTCAATATAACTTTGATTTTGTCACACACCTGCTGATAGGCTGCTCTGAGTTTTTTGAGTTTTCGAAAAAAGCAACAAATAACTGAGATCAGATGACATTGAATATCTAAGATCTGAAATGTTCTCTTGCAGAAAGAACAACACCCACTGAGGCTGATACAGGATCTACATAATGCTTGTTTCTCTTTCTTGGCCTACCTATTGTTACTATATGGTCTGTGTTTCCATGTGTTATAGGAATCCAGCGAACACCCTCCATACTTATTCCGAACTGATTTCAAAAAGGTTCCCAAAAAATCAGTTAGGTCCATCACGTTAGCCAAATCTCCTTCAACTCTTTTAAAAGTTCTATTTTTATTATTTAACCGTACATGAATTATATTTCAAATCTTCGCTATCAGATCATTTTCAAGACAATTCATTTTGTCTGCCAATGTCCGAGCTTCATATATTCCATCAGGTATTTGTTCCAAATCATCTTCAATATTTCTCAGTAGATTCTGAATGTAGTTATATCCATCAACAAGTACTTCAGTAGCACCCGCTCTTACTGACCAACGATTTTCTGACAAGAAATTAACTGTTAGTTTTCTTTTATTTCCTTCCAAAGATTTCATTAAATCTTGCCATCTGTGTGTCTACGCAGATAA
>NC_069009.1:10152343-10160928 GCF_001194135.2 Octopus bimaculoides
GAAGCTGATGAAGAGAATTTTGTTGCTTGTTTCATTACAATGGACGAAAGTTGGGTCCACCACTACCAGTCTGAATCCAAAGAACAATCAAAGCAGTGAAAAGGACCACACCGTGACAGGGCTGTATTATTCTCAGCTAGTGAAACACCTCCGAGAAGTAATCAAAGAAAAAAGGCCGGGAATGCTCACCAGGGGAGTCCTTTTTCATCACGACAATGCTCCAGCCCACACCTCAGTAGTTGCTATGGCAACAATTCGTAATTGTGGATACGAACTTGTTCCCCATCCGCCTTATTCGCCAGACTTAGCTCCCTCTGACTTTCATCTATTTCCAAAAAGAAAAAAGGCCTAGCTGGTCGCCATTTTGCCAGTGACAATGATATCATAGACGCTGTAGGAGGTTTCTTGGAGTTTCAAACAAAGGAGTTCTTCTACGCCGGGATAATGGCGCTTCAACACTGCTGGAGAAAGTGTCCAGCCATCGAGTGGGACTATGTTGAAAAATAAATCATCAGAAGTCTTGTACCATGTTTTGTTTTCTTTTGACGCTCAAAACTTTTCATACACCCCTCGTAGTATGAAGTCAGAATAGTTAGCAGCTTCAACGTAGTGAGACACAACCACCTTTCCAGCAGTATTCAGTGAATTAGCAGTACGGGGAATGAAAACTGTAGTCAGGTTCTCTTCTTTAAGTCTGAATCACGTTCTTGTAGAGTGATAGAAGATATTATTGGTATTGTCATAGGATTATTCGCAATCTTCAACATTGGTAGTTCCTTTCTCAGAAATTCTAACAGAGCTGTAGCCAGTACTTGCACTTTCCGAGAAACAGCCTGCAAGAAAGTTAAAAAACCTTTCTATCGGCTACTCACAAACATAACGCACAATAACTGTTAGCTGATCAACATGAATTCGCTCGGTCTGGTATAGAATTACAGAAACTGGGAAGTACTTGATAGATTTAATTCTGCTTCGCCATTATTCTTAACAGATTTCGCCATCAGCGCACCAATTTCTTCTTAACTGGTACATGATATGATTGATAATCACTTCTGGGATTGCCACATGATTTCAAGTGGCCCAAAGCGAATGGATCAAGCTGAAATAAGGTCTAACATTCCTAAAAACAAGAACGTTCTTGTTTTTCTTAGATTCTATGATCTTTTCCCGAGTTTTAAATTCAAGACCTCTCTCAGCTAGAAATATTGTCACAGATACAACACTGCGCAATCCTTCGGTCAATATTTCTTGCTTTCCTGCATTTGTTTTTCAAGCACTTGTTGATTTGAGAATCTCCACATTAAAGATTATATTCAACGCAGAATCTCTGTGGTCTTGACTTTATTCATGTTTTTATGTTCTATTTAGCTCTGTTTATCGATCGTTAAAACCATACTTGTTGGGAAACCTGTCTCATTGATTTAACATCAAAGTACAGTAAAAGCAATAAATTGCATCCTTTCATGGGTTGCACAAGATCCACTTTATCAGCTGCTGCTCAGCAATATATTCAATGGTATAAAAACTTAATTTTTTAAAATAATGATAGTTGCACCTGGTTTTCACTAATAATGGCGTCGGGATTCTGGGTAGGAGTTAGGTGCATCTTTGTTTTGACATATACCTGGTTTTAACTGAAAGAATATGGATAGGTACTTTTTCTGATAGAAAATTTCATGGCTGTGTCTATATCCCTTGACGGTGCTTCATTATCCACGTCAGTAAAATTTCCCGATTCTTCGTCTTCAGTATTTTCAGTTGGTACGTGGCCCCTATTTTCTTCAGATGTACTTGCGAGTATAACTGATTCCTTAAAAGGGACAGCTGACACTGGTTCTTTATTATTAGTTTCTAAGTTTTCCATTTTCTAAGCAAAACCAAAATTCCGTGTTACGTGTCTTTGCCAATACAGCTGCAGTTCTTTCACCATTGTCGTTTGAAAAACTTTTCTCTTCTAAGCTCAGGGCAACTAAATTTTCCGAGGAATATTGGATATTCTTTGTGAGAATATAATCTGAATAGAAAATACTTACACGGTTGTTAATTGAAATAGCGTCTGCAAATGTAACGGTCCAAAGCATTTTGTGAGGAAAGAGAGTAGTTTGGATTGCAATTAAGATATGTAGACGCTAGTGACGAAAGCGGAGTTTACTGATTTAAAAATTTTATCGCCTCGACTATTTACCCACCCTTCTTTTCACGTCTCGTTATTTACGGTCAGTAACTTATAGTAGTGAGCATCCGCTGCAATAGCACAACAATTCAACAGAGATAGCTGAAATTGGTGGTCATAGACAACCTGAAAGATGCCCTTGTAGAATAGCATGAACACGAGTGACAGGTTCTGAATAAATGCCGTCAGTTAAAATTTTTGCAAAAGTGGAAATGGTATGTTAAACAATAGAATCAGACAAATACATACATACAAAAAATACCTGTACACACATTTATACACACCCTCATGTATCCACCTGTATGTTCATATACGTATTACTAAATGATTATGATCCTTAAAGTAAGATGGGGGATGAACATTTTAAATGCGTTGTTGGAGATTACCTGCAGGGTGTTGTGGATGTATACGTTGTGGTTATTTAGGTTGCATTTAGATTTGTGGTAAATTTTGAAGGAATAAAACAACGGTGGTTGCATGTGCTTAGGGTCTCATTACATTTGGTTAGTAGTGTTGAGGAGTTGTGTTTTAATAAGTGGAATGCCTCTTTAAGGCATAGCCTACAGGCTAAACGTTGACCTTGGTATGGAAGTCCTGAATGTATTATGGACCATGACATAATGTAGGGAATATTTCTATTTTTGAGATGATGTATGTGACTGACCAGTGTTGCGGATTTACTGTTTCTCGTATCTAAAAGAACTGAGATGAGCGGCATATCGCTGTTTAAAATTTATGGTTGTCTCTTTATATATGGCTGTAGAATTGTGTAATGTGTTGAGGACGGCGCATTTATAAATTACATTAGATCTTCTATAATGGGTTTGTAGAGGGAAGATGGACCCAGGACGGCAGTTACAAGTGGATGTATTTTGGGGGTTATTTTCAGGAATGGAGGAGGTAATGCTGTCAGAGTTAAGGTTAAAGAAAGGGGTAGAAATGTCTAAGTTATTAGTATTATTAATGTTATTATTGCTATTGTTGTTAATTATTCTATCTGCAAGGGTGGTGGAAGTTGTAGTAGTATACCGAGTAGCGTTAGTAGGATGGGTTGGGTTATGGTTGTGGTCTAACGTATAGAGTTCAATGATGGAGCCGTGTACAGTTTGGGCGCTCATGTATTTAGAATTGCTATAGTGTGAATTTTGATTGTAGAGAGAGTTTTCGTTTATTAGATGCTGCTATGATAGATTGGATGTTGGGTGGGGTGGAATAAGATAGCTTCAGGGTGGATCTATCAAATATAGAGTTATATTTATGTTGACGATGAAAGTTGGAGTCCAGTATATTAAAGAAGAATTTAACTAAGTTCTTAACATTAAGTGAGAAGTGGGGTGTATACCATAGCAGAGATCGTCCGCCATTTTTGTTTGGGGGGGGTATAGGGGTAGTGCTCTCTATATTTTTGGAGAATAGAGGGGGTAGCTTCGCCTGTTGTTGTTAGCCGTTTTGGCTGTTTTTGCTTTTGGCCTAGTGTTATATGTGTGCGTTCGGGATCTGGGTTGTCTTAATGCGAGTTCCTCCGGGGTTCTATCAAAGTGTATATGTGATCTGTTGTGATTCTGATGGTTGGTGTGACGTTGCGATATGATTTCAGATATATGTTGTTTCAGCCTGGTATTAGGGATGTATTTCATTTGTTGGGAGAGGCCACTGGCCGCGAGCGCTTGGCTGTAATATTATGCGTGGTTATATAAAACATTTCCTCAATGGAAGAGAGGTCAGATATATGGATCGATATACCCTTTACTATGTTATCAAAGGTGGATTTCTGATGATTGGAGTGAATGTTTAGGTATGTAAGGTATTGGTTAGGTTTGTGATAAGATGAGTATAGGGAGGTTTCTAAGTGTAGAGTTACGTCTAAAACGTTAGTAGTTTTGTGATAATTTTCAAACGTAATAGACAGGTTTAGGCTAGAGAAGAATGTGTGTAGATCTTTTCTAGCTCGTTCTAAAGAGGATTTATTTGCACTAGCAAGGCGTCATCTCTGTAGAGAGACCCCTTGAGTTTAGGGAAATGTATTTGAAGCTGGTGGAGTATGTATTGTCCAACTAGGTCGGTGACCAGGGCGGAATCAGATGATCCCAAAATAATGTCAAATAAATTGCTATGTTATTGTTATGGTGATTGGCTCGGCACCAGAGCTTTATACACACACACACACACATAAACACACATATATATGTATGTATGTATGTATGCATGTACCTATATATATATACACTTGTGTAAATCACAGCACGTGTATATGAAAAGACTTTCTATGAGTATTTTAATTGTTTAAGTTTTCTCATGGATTTCGAGCGTCCTGAAACACTCCTAGGCCAGATGTTTGAGGCTTTGTCGTAAAGCTTCCTGTAATTATCCGTCCGACAGCGAAATTCTACTTTCTTTCTCATATCTCATTATAATTTTCTACTATATATAACAAATCACCAGATGACTTTGGTTTCTTTCTACATCTTTTCTGTCCCTCTCACAATAGATCTCCCTTTTCCATTATATAATTGCGCTGTTGTGAGGCCAGTTAATAAACTCCAGGGTAATTGTCAACAAATTGAGTATTGGTCTAAAATTACTGACTCGCCATCTTTTGTTACAACCCATTTTTTCAGCAAATATAAAATGAACGTCACCCGGGAATATTGTAGATTCCACTTACCCGATGTGCTACGCCGTTAGGAGGCCAAACTAAGATAAATGTGTGAGTGTATATATATTTCTGTCTTCGAGTGTATGTGTGTGCGTGTGTGTGTGTCATGTTTGTATGCACGCGTGTGTGTGCGCACGTGTGTGCGTACGTGTTTGTGTGTGTACGTGTTTGTGTGTATATGCGAGTATGTTGGGAAACACATTTCGCATGATTGTCTTAGGAAACATTTTGAACAACGAGCTGTTTTTCTGATAAAAATTCGTATTACTTTCTAAAGTTTGAACAAGGACAACCATCATACTACACACATACAAATGAATGGAAAACCCTCTACTTGACGAGCATTAATTTGAAAACCAAATTCAGTTCTAATGTAAGCATACGTATAAATTCATTTGTAATGTATGCATACGTAGACTACATAAATTTAATAGATAATAGTTGTTCAGAAAAATAATTATATGGTATTAAGGGCAATTGCTGCAAGATTGCTTAAGACGTTGCTATATTTTTGGGCATTGATATATTGGTGTGAGTCCCTGGGTTTATGGAAAGTGTAATATTGAATTGAATCTTATCACGTGTGACATATAAAAGTTAGCTAATTTGGTTTTATCTCCAACATTGATGTGCTATAAATTTTGAAGAATATATCGAGAGCTTTCCAGGTGGGAAGAATTGACGGTCGAGATGAACCGATTGCTGTAAGAAGCATATCATCCTTTTACAGACCACTCGATGGTTTGGGGAAGTGTTGGCTGATATAGGAAAGAAGGTCAGTAATCTGGGCGGGGTTAGGTGAGACCATATTTATATCAAATATAGCCACAGATAATTTGTGGACTCAGTAATAATTTGTTTAAATATGGAAGAGATTCCTTGCCGTCAGGAGGATGTTATCAGAATGTAAGATACTTTCATAGTTTCTTGCAAAGATTAGGGCTTTATTTAGGAAGATGACATAGAAACATACCGGTTAAAAATGTAACGCTGAAGGATATGGGAGAGCTGATTGTCAGTAATAGAGAAGAAACAAGTGATGGCATAGGCGGCAGTATTTCAAAGAGGAAACGTTACCTTATCCTGATTAAAAGTAAAATCCGGTCAGTTTTGTATTTTCTGATACGATTCAAGTCTTTCTGTGAGTGTTTTAATTGTTAAAGTCACTGAAATGCATTTTCCAAAAGTTGCTTGTCTTTTTATTGATATCAGGCATCTTCAAAATATCCTAGAGCCAGCTCTGTGAGGCTTTGTCGTAAAGCGTTCTGTAATCTATCCGTTCGATAGCAAAATTCTTCTTTCTTTCTTATATCTCACTTAATTTTCTGCTATCTATATATAACAAATTAGCAGATCCCTTTTTTTCCTTTCTACATGTTGGCCCCTTTGCTAAGAGATCTCCCTTTCTCAACAGATTATATAATTGTTCAGATATGAGGACAGTTAATAAACTCCAGAGTATTGGTCAACAAATTGAGTATTGATCTCTAATCTCATACTTTCGGTTACAATACATCTACTTCGGCAATTATATAGCGAATGCAACCCGAGGAAATTGTAGATTTCAATTACTCACAGTGCTGCGCCTTGGGCATCCAAACTGAGATAAAGGTGTGTATTACGTGTGTGTGTTTGTGAGTCTGTGCGTCTGTGTGTGTGTGTGGGGGGGGGGGTGTATGTGTGTGTTTGTGCGAGTATATTGGGGAACACATTTCGAACGATTGTCTCAGGAAACATCTTGAATAACGGCCGGGTTTTCTTAAGAAAAATTTTGTTCTAAAATTTGAACAAGGAGCAATGAGCATACTACACACATACAAACGAGGGAGATCCTTCTACTTAGCGATCTAAAATTAGAAAAATAATTTCATTTGTAATGCGTTCATAAATATAACCGCCACAAGAGCATAGATGAATGGTACACTAAGTCATTACCGAAGAAAACTATGGTATTAAGGCTAATTGCTGCATGTCTGCTTAAGACATCGCTATATTGTGGGACGTGAACGTATTGATGTTAGTCCCTGGGCTTATGAGAAGGTGTACTATAGATTTCCATCTTATCAAATGTGACAACTAAGAAATTAGCTACTTTGGTGAGCTATAATTTTTGAAGAATCTATTGAGGATTTTCCAGGTGGGAAAGAATTGTAGATCGAGATGAACCGATTGTTGGAAGAAGCATATCATCCTTGTACAGATTGCAGGATGGTTTGGGTGAAGTGTTGGTTAATATGGGAAAGAACAAAGAAGCAGACGAGGTAAGTTATCGTGTCTGATGAGACCATATCTATATCAAATAAAGATAAGTTGTGGATCCAGTAAAAAATCGTTGAAATATAGAGGAGTTTCTTTCGAAATGATGTTGCTGTTATCAGAACGTGAGATACCTGAGTAGGGCAGGATACGTGACAGACGAACTGTAGACAGATACTTCGCTGCGGGCTAGCTAGGACGTTGGTCAGCAAGAAAGAAAAGGACCTCTGAGAGGAGAATAAAAACATAAGAATGTCAGCAGCGAGCGTGGAACGAATCTGAGTGAATTATACAAAAATAAGTGACGACTTATGCCCTATTGTATCTAAAGTAATAAACCTTTGGTAAATGTAATCTCGTCTCCACTAGTTTGTGTATAGCTTAATAAAGCTATAGCTGCATAATTTCTTGAAAAGACTACGGCTTTATTTGGGAGGATAGATGACATACAAACATACTGGTTAGAAATGTTTCCCTGAAGGATATGAGAGCATGGATTGTCAGGAAGAGAGTGGAGTAAAGTGATGACAGGCAGTTGAATTCCTAAGAGGGAGCTTTACTTATTCCTAAGTGGAATGTAAAATTCAGTCGACTATGCACTTTTTCATTAGATCCAACTCAGGTTTTGTGTTGTAGAGTAGTTTAAAGATGTAGATAATGGGGCAATCGTCCTTCAGAATAAACTGCAGGTTTGGCTGTGTAAGATTCAGTTCTATTCAGTATGGTGAAAAATACGATGAACATACAATTTAGGTTGTTCTTAAGACCATGCTTATAGTTCCCGTTGTACCTGATGTTGATTTTCTTGAACATGATTTTGGTATATGTTTGAATTGGGAGGGGTCTTGTATATATATATATATATATATATATATATATATATATATATGTTATTTACACCACCTGTCCTCGTCTGTTGTTATTATTTGTATATTCTCCCATATATATATATATATATAAAGAATACAAAAAATGGGACAAGAAAGCAAAAAACGCAGACAGTTACGTTCCCATCTATAGCTACTTAACCTTGTAGAATTTCTCCTATTTCTGTTTCTATAGTTATGATAATTAAGTCTCCTTTCATATTGTTTTTGTTGCACCCACATATACCTTGCAGTCGTATTCTATTTTTACTACAGATTGAAATACTAGCTCCTTTCTAATGTAGTTATTATTAAATACACAAGTATTACTTATTCTACAATCATATGTTCTGTGTGGCTGTGTAGGGTTTATGCTATTAGGGTTGACAGTTATTATATTATTAGTTCTGTAGTTATTGTTTCCAATAATTTTATTATTGCTTATACTATTTTGATCATTAATGTTAATATTATCACTATTATTATTATTACTATTATTATTATAATTATTATTACTATTATTTTTTGTTAGGGTAATTTTATTCTTACTATTACTATTTACACTTCCATTGTTTCTGTCATTATTATTATTATTATTATTATTATTATTATTATTATTATTATTATTATTATT
>NC_069009.1:10162271-10163490 GCF_001194135.2 Octopus bimaculoides
TCTTCTTCTTCTTCTTCTTCTTCTTCTTCTTCTTCTTCTTCTTCGTTAGGTAGTATGGTTTCTTGTTTGTATTTGTCAGCTTCCTTAAATACTGAAAACAGGTTTTTGTTTTGCTCGTGTTTTGTGGTTATTTGTATTAGTTTTCCTTGCTTCTGAATTAGGTATTTTTGTAGTCCTATGGTGGTTATTTTATAATAGTTTTCCAGCTGTATAAGACCACTACCACCTTCTGTACGTTGTATATATAGCCTTTCTATGTTAAATATTTGGTGGTACATCCTAGATCCTGTCATTATTTTTCTTGTTTTCCTGTCTATTTTAGATAGTTCGTTTAGTGTCCAGTTAAGGATATTGTAGCTGTAACTTATACCTGGGAAGGCTAAAGTGTTAATACCTATTAACTTGTTTTTAGCATTGAGCTCTGTTTTTAGTATTGATCTAACTCGTCTATAGTACTCTTTATTTATTTCTTCTTTTATTTGTGTGTGCTGTATCCTATCTAGTTCGTTGATTCCTAAATATTTGTATGGCTGACTTTCGTCTAGTTGTCTTATTTTATTGACTTTATCTAGTGTGATGTTGCTACTCTTAACTAGTTTTCATATTTTCAGGGTTGCTGTGGCACATTTTTCTGCCATGCAGAACAGGAGTGGAGAGAGCGTGTCTCCCTGGAATATTACTCTTCTAATGGGGATGGCTTTCGTTTTCACAACTCCCTCTTTTGTTTGGAGCTGTAGCACTGTCTGCCATTTATTCATAGAATGCCTTATGTATTTTATAATAATTGGCGCCACCTTGTTTATGGTTAGTGTTTCGAGGATCCACGTGTGGGGAACACTGTCGAAAGCCTTTCGGTAGTCAATCCAAGGGGCCTTTCTTCTTTCTGCGGCTGTCTTCAGTTATGGCTTTATTGGTCATTAAGTGATGTTTACAGCTGTATGAGCCCTTGCAGCATCCCTTCTGCTCTTCTGGAAACAGGTTGTTATTCTCCAGGTCCTTACTGAATCTCTGCGATATTATTGCAGTAAAGGCTTTGTAGATCGTAGGGCGACAGGTTATAGGTCTATAGTTTTGTGGTTTCTCCGTTTCGTGGATTTGTGGATTAAGATGGTTTTCCCTTTTGTGAGCCATTCAGGCATTGTCTCTGGATCTGCTAGTATGTTGTTAAAGTTTTCAGCCAGCTTTTCGTGCATTCCTGTCAGGTATTTTAACCAGAAAT
>NC_069009.1:10167869-10168949 GCF_001194135.2 Octopus bimaculoides
TTACATCAAGGTGTTTCTGTCTCCAGTTTAAGTAGGTTTGTACAGTATTAGATTTATCTGTAGGGAAATATATGGCATGGTAGAAGGCTGTAAGAACTTCTTTATTATCTTCCCTAGACCATTTTTCATTCTTTTTCTTTTGGTTATTTGATGACGAGCATGGATGGCCATCTGTTGGAATATTCCGGTTGTGGGGTACTTCCAGCTCCTGTGTGTCGAGAAGATTTGAACCAGTAGCAGATTTCTCGTCTCGGATCTGGTTCATTATCCGAGTAAGTGGTCTTTTATAATCCGGTCGATGACCATTCCGGTTTGTATTTTGTTTTATTAACAGTGAGGCATAACAAGCTTCAACGTTGACGCTAGGGGACGGATCTGTCTGTTTAGGGTTAACTTTTTGAGACAACACCGTCTCCGAGCTCTCGTGACATAGCTTCTTAAAGCTAGCAGATCTATATCGAGTAAGTGGCCCTTTGTGATTCGGTCGACTACCAATCTGGTTTGTGATCTGCTTTGTTATCATTGAGGCATGACGAGCTTTGGCGTTGACATTAGGGGACGGATTTGTCTGTTTAAGGTCAGTTTTTTGAGACAACACCGTCACCGAGTTCTCAGCATGTAAACATTGCTCGTAGTGTAGTTTCTTAAGGCTATCAGATCGGTATTCATCTGTATCTTTTTTGTTGATAGATTTATCTCCAGGCGTAGTGTATTTTTTTTTCTTTTTTTTTGTGTGTGTGACGTTTTAAACTTATGAATGATTCACTCTGTCTGTGTTTGTTCACAAAATGAAGATAAATAAAGAAGAAGAAAAAATTTTTTCCTTTTGCTTCGTTTGTGATATGTTTTCGTATGCGTGAGTGTGTCCTGTGATTTTCACGTAGTTGTGTAAACGTTAAGATGCATGTGTAGTTCTATGGGTATCAAAACGTATATATCATTGTGTACACGTTCGAGTGTATGCGTAATTATTCAATATATGTACTTACTATTTTGTTCCATCTCTTTTTTATATAGTTTGTAAACTTTCCGGTGTTGGTTTTGCGTGTGTGATCGCACGTGTTTCACTGAGACATCGTG
>NC_069009.1:10169454-10170773 GCF_001194135.2 Octopus bimaculoides
AGGTGATTAAAAATTTAAAATTTCAGAAATTTAAACGTAAACTATGAACGTGCGTAACCAGCGTCCATACGTTGATGGAATGACATCATCAGTTTTTAAGTTTTATAGCAAGCCGAAAGAAAGAAAAAATAGAAAAAGGAAGACGACAGAAAAAGGGAGAGAAAAAAGAGAAAGAAGAACATTCAATCAAACAGTTTTGTATAAATTTGATGATATTCTCCTGTCATCTTATTCATTCCTCCAGGGCGTGATGTTAATAACCCGCAAACATATTTCTCCTCATACATTCTGAGAAGTGAAAGTGGGGTAGATTCAGATTACACAAAAAATTCAAGCGATTTTTAGAAGAACATACCTTTTCAAAGACATTCGAAATCTCCTTAATGTCTGTACCAAGCAGTATTAATTTTGAACGATAGTGTTCAATAATAGCTTCCATTATGTTAAATGAATTGCTCTCACCAATTAATTTAAACTTTTGAAGCAATGAGTTGTCAGGTTTTGATGTACATATTGGTATATTTAATGTAAGACCCTCCGGTATAACTTTTTCTTGTTTGCATCTTTCCAGGAAGGATAGATGGCTCTTGATTTTAGCACGAAAACGATTAAGTTTTTTCACTGACAGAAATGTCGATTTCTCAATTTCTGATTCATATTTGAATGGTACGAAATCCATTGGCCCAGGATTGGGTTCAACACTGGGGTCTAGCGAAACTAACAGGGCTGACAAGCCAACAGTGACCCGGCTGCTTTGGTGACTTCTAGAATTTCTGTATGTTCCAATTCTTATTCTGGATACCAATTGTTTTATTGGTCTACAAATACCAGAGAAGTGACACACTTTCTATCACCCACCCAGAAATGGCTTACCCCTAGAAAGATGACTAAAAATTATAACTTCCCACATGAACATTCAGAACAAATTTTGTCACCCAATAGGTTCCGCGTTTTAAGTGAAGATTTCGAGCAAAGCACAAAAATTGTCAGGAATCTAGTGAAAAAAGACTCTGAAAACCACTTGCCCGAGAAAAAACATCACACTAGAGAATAAGTCGGCTATAAATTTATCTAAACTAAAACATTCGCCCGACGATGTCTTAGTCTTAGAGCGTGGACTGAGTTTTTGCCCAAGCACTAAGAATTTCGACAAGAATAAACTAGCTCAAGGGCTATTTCAGTTTGTCCGCCGCCACAAGCTGAAGGAATATCCTTTTGAAAAACTGGTAACGAAGCGGCAGAAAATCCTATATTTCCTAAAAATGATGATGGCCGAATTTGGCATAATTGGATTGAAAAGAATCCCAATTGGTATCCAG
>NC_069009.1:10171379-10174750 GCF_001194135.2 Octopus bimaculoides
TAACCATGGATGTTTCTTCCTTATATCTCAATATTGACCACAATGAAGGAGTAGAAGCATGCATGCATGCCTTTGAAAAGCGGTCAAATAAAAGTATTCCATCAAATTTACTCTGTAGATTTTTGAGGTTTGTGTTAGAAAGTAACACATTGAAGTTTAGCCAAAGATTTTACCACCAGACGAAGGGTTGCGCCATAGATACCCCTATGGCAGTTAATTTCGCTCATGTCTTTATGACAAATTTTGAGACAAAGTTACTGAAGACATTCAAATCCCTTCATGGTCATGAACCAATACTCTGGTTACGGTTCATTGACGACGTATTTTTTGTCTAGGAAGGATCACAGGAGAGTTTAATGGACTTCTTGCATTTCTGTGATTGTTTTGCTAGAAACTATGGCTTTAAGTCCAACATAAAATTTACGTCTAGTTTTTCAAAAACTAGCGTTGAATTTTTGGACACAAAAGTCAAGTTTTACTGGAGGCAGAATAGTGACAGACTTATTTTGCAAGCCCACGTCACCCCACATTTATCTCCACCGCCGATCCGATCATCCACACCATCTTATTCAATCAAATCCGAAATCCCAATTTTTGAGGATAAAACGGATTTGTCCTGACATAAGGGATTACTGAAAACATGCAAATGCTTTCGTATGTCATTATGTCAAACGAGGCTACAGTGAATCACGTTTAAAGGAAATAGCAAATGAAATAGGTAAGATTAACAAAGATAGTCAAACCTACACGCATAATTTTAGCAAGCAAAATACAATTGATGACAGAATTCCTTTAGTGATCAGCTGGAACCACTGGCATTTCAAAAGTGTTGCATGAAAGTTACCAGCATTGGCGAAACAATATCCCAGTCTCAAACAGATATTTCCTCAGCCGTCCATTGTAGCTTTTCGACGGAATATGAACGTAAAAGAATTATTGACCTCTATATCTGACTGCAAGAAAACGAACATTGGAGTATTTGCACGCTGTACCTTAAAAAACAGCCGCAAGAGAGGTAAGCCTTGTTCATTTTGCAACAACATGAGTGAAGTGGATTCCATCACAAATCATAACATTTCTGTTGTGATTTATACAAAGATTCCCATTTAGTGTACGGTGCAGAATGCACGAAACACAACTTGATTTATGCTGGTTGTACAACGGAACAATTAAACAAAAGGTTTAAAGCGAACATATTCGACGTCGGGCACAAGAACAGTAGTTCAACAGAACTTGCTGAACATTTCGTTCAAGCGGCTGCAATTTTGAAGAAGACTTTAAAGTGCATATTCTCAAAAAATATTCTGAATCTAACCCACTTTCACTTCTCAGAATGTATGAGGAGAAATATGTCTGCGGGTTATTAACATCACGCCCTGGAGGTATGAATAAGATGACAGGAGAATATCATCAAATTTATACAAAATTGTTTGATTGAATATTCTTCTTTCTCCATTTTTCTTTCCTTTTTTTCTGTCGTCTTCCTTTTTCTATTTTTTTCTTTCTTTCGGCCTGTTATAAAATTTAAAACTGATGATGTCATTCCATCAATCTATGGACGTTGGTTGCTCTCGTTCATGGTTTACGTTTAAATTTCTGAAATTTTTAATTTTTAATCACCTCTTGTTTTGAATTGTTGAAATATTGTTCAACGAATAAAATATCTATACAATCGGATCGCGCTCTTCGTCTTGACTATTATTATTATTATTATTATTATTATTATTATTATTATTATTATTATTATTATTATTATTATTATTATTATTATTATTATTATTATTATTATTTATGTTTCTATTACTTCTGTTATTTTTTCTACTTAGAAGGTGTCCAGTTTTCTATTATTAATTGAGGAGATGAAGTTATGTGTTAGACTATATCCTATTCTTATTGTTTTCTTATTGATTATCTCCCAATATTTCTTTTTTGCATTTGTAAAGTGTTTGTTAATTAAACTAAAAATTGTTTTTACTATGTTATTCTTGATTTGCATAGCGAAAGGGATTAACAGCTATATAGTATCTATTTCATTATTTCCCTTATTAGGGTTACTTATATTATGTGTAAATTTTCTATTATTCTTATTTTTATTTTTATAGCTAATAATACTAATTTTGTGATAATTTTTACTATTATTACTAATGATTTTATTATTGTAATTATTATTATTGTTGTTGTTATTATGTCTATTATTATTTTCTATGGGTTGTCTTATCGTATTTTTAACATTTCTTTTTTAATATTGTTATTTTTATCTTCATCTTTGGCAATGTTATATTTGTGTAAATTTTGTGGGTTGGAGGTAGCTACTCTATGCTGGCTATTATAGTTAATATTATTGGGGAGGTATTTGATTTTATCTTTACATCCGGTATAAATATCTCTTCATTAGAGGAGAGGTTTGAAATTCTTTTATTTATATTTAGTAGTAGGGCTTTTTTTAATTTTCGAGGGATTGTTACTAGAATTATTTATATATTTTAATGTAGAGTTTTCTTTTTTTTTTATATAAGGCTCATGGAGTCCGGTATTTATAAGATAGTATGAAACAGATACTTAATTGTCATAAATATACAGTTAGAAACAGAAATAGGAGAAATTCTACTAGGTTAAGTAGCTATATATGGGAACTTAAGGATGGGAAAATTAACTATAATTTAAATTGGAAAATATTAACAACAGCAACATCGTATAATACTAAAAATAGAAAATGTTCCGTATTAATTAAATTTTCTTCATAATTGGGACTAAAATTCCCCTTATTAACAGTTTTAAGGAACGCAACGGTTCCTGTCTTCATACAATTTGGTATACCTTTTCCAAATACCACTAGAACCTAATATTAAAATAACCCTAGTGACATAATAATAATATATATTATTATTATTCGAGTTATTATTGATGTTATACGATATTATATAATATGTAATAATTATGCAGGTATATATAAAAGAGGATATATATTAAGTTAGCTATAATTATATACATATATGTATGTGTGAGTATATATTACTATCGTTGCTACTTTTGTATTAATATACGTGGATACGTGTGTATATATGTATCTATGTGCACGTACTTGTATATATATATATATATATATATGTATGCACACGCATATATGTAGGTTTAGGTAGGTATGTTTTTTGCTAGTACCTTTCACAGTTAAACATTGACAAGCTTATAATTTACATTTCATTACACCGCACAAGTATATAAAGTAATAACATTATCTAGTACTAGCCTTTGGATTTAATCAGGGTTTTTTAGAACATTTTTTATATAAGATAGTATTTATGTGTGTATGGGTATATGCATATACATATGTATGTATATATATATATATATATATATATATATATATATAT
>NC_069009.1:10175839-10176503 GCF_001194135.2 Octopus bimaculoides
CACACACACACACATATATATATATATATATATATATATAAAATTCATCCACATTTTTCTTATATATTGCGTAATTTAACATAACTGAACTCAATTTAATATAATATAAAAGAGAGTCAAGTCTTTATGTTAATTTTTTTATTGACTTTTACTATCCTACCTACTAATAGTTAACCTTGGATTATGTGTTTTTGTTTTTTATTTATATACATTTATATATTTTTGCCCATTTTGTTGTTTATGTTATCGATTATCCATTAATCTACCATAACAAAGTCATGACCTTTCAAAACAATAGATTACCAATTATATTACGAGACTGACCATAACACCCTCCCCATTTCCTGCAGGATTTCAGTAACTCAATAAATAAAAAGTAACGGAAAATAATAAAGTATCTTGGTTAATACCCTGGAATTTATTACTTTAGTACCGACTAATATCACGGAAATTAATATAACCTCTAACCCAATTATAGTGGACCTTTATCCCAAGCCCTCAAAAGAAGCATATCGCATGTTTGTATGTATATATATGTTTCGGTATAATTATCATAATCATATAAAAACAAAAATACGACTACTAGTAATCCTCCATTCTCAACACATAAACAAATATGTACCTATGGGTATGTTTGTACGTAAATATATATATATATATGTAT
>NC_069009.1:10176603-10176836 GCF_001194135.2 Octopus bimaculoides
ACGTACCCAACACCTACAACCCCACACAAACACGAACACACATACTCAAATAGCCGCCTGTTGACCCTCTACTTACCCTGTCTATAAGCGTCCACTAACCAGTCCTGCTACTAATTTCTTCCACTACGTCATACCCACACACACACACACAAACACACTAACAGATAAACCACCAAACCATGCACACACACACACACACATACATACATACATACGCACACACACGCTCTGTT
>NC_069009.1:10177263-10179000 GCF_001194135.2 Octopus bimaculoides
TAATATAATATAATATAATATAATACAAAGGAATACAAAACATGGGACAAGAAGGCAAAACATCTAGACAGATGATATAAAAAAGTGCAGGAAAAAACAAGGACGTATCATTCGGAAGTTTCTTTCCTCAGTCGAGTTCCATATTATCTTTGCAATTTCGGGTGGTTATACTCGAGATTGCTCCAATCTGGCCAATCCCAAGGAAAAACCACGCCAAGTGGACTAGATTCCTTGGCAGAAAGCAGCGAATGTATATGAAAACATGGACGGAAAAAACGGAGAAATGGTACACAAATACAAATGCAAACAACAGGATATTAACAAATGGTGTCTTCCGACTAAGGATGAATTACGTTAAGCTGGCGTGCCTGGAAGTGAAGCCTTACTGCAGGGACATATGAGAAGACAGGCATGGTGAGGAATATAGATGTTGCACGGATGGTAGTCGAGCTAAGAAAGGTCAGGCTTGACCGAAAACCGATCTCATAGTGAGAGAGTAGAAGGGTAGAGACAGAGGGTTAGAAGAATTAGGGAGAGGCAGGAAAATAGAAAAGGGACAGAGTGAAGTGAAAGAGGAGGGAAGGTGAGAACGAAGAAAAAGCGAGGAAATGTGAAAGAGCGGGAACGAAAGAAAGAAGAGTGGAAACAGCGAAGTAAGTCTAAAAAGGGGCTGATAGAAAGACAGAATGAAACGTTTTTTTAATTTTTCATGTTTTTATATAAGATAGTATTTATGTGTGTGTGGCTATATACGTGTATATATGTAAGTATGTATGTATGTATGTACGTATGTATGTATGTATGTATGTATGTATGTATGTATGTATGTATGTATGTATGTATGCAGGTATGTATATATGGTTGTATATATATATGTATATATTTTGTATACTTATGTATGTATATAGATACAGGCATTGATATGCAAACCCATTCCAGCGCCAATAAATAAATTGATTGATTGATTGATTAATTAATTAATTAATTGGTTAATTGATCACTTGGTTGATTGATTGAATAATGGACCTAAATTTTTGAGTATGTTTTTATTCTAATTATAGACCTCAATAACCCAGAGTTACCTCCCTTCATTCTATTTATAGTTTAATAAACCTCCACCCATAGACCTCATGAATATAGCACTAAAAGCAATTAAGTGAATAAATAGACGGATAAATATTTTAAAAGACTGAATGACTGATTGGTTTATTAATTAAGTGACTCAACACTATTACTTTGAGTCTTGAATTTGAGGCATTTTGTCTGATAAAATAGATTTTAAACGTAATTTTAGTGATAAATAACAACAATATAGTATTATGTAGGTAGATATAAAAGAGGATATATAAGGACATATACTGAGTTGGTTCATTAATTTAGTAACTAAACACTGTTATCTGGAGCATTAAAATTAATGCATTTATCGGAGAAAACATTTTAAGCATAATTTTCGCGATAAATTACAACTCAGTGAAACAACTTTTACGGTCACTTTTGGTCTTTTGTCCTTTGTTTAAATTTAGTGCGAATAACTTCCAACATATAATTTTAACCCTATATTACCCGTATAGTTTAGTAAATATACAAGTGATTCCCCTAAGTAGACAGATACATGTATTATTTGATACTGTTGTTTTTAATAAATTTGTTATAACTTATCTGTCATATGCAGTCTATTAAAACAATATCCTCTTAGTAATATCACTTTAACCTAAAGTACTAATAGATATATATATA
>NC_069009.1:10179478-10185214 GCF_001194135.2 Octopus bimaculoides
TAGAGAAATAAGGTCACTGAGGGGTGTGTGAGTTAAGAAATGGTTGGAATTTCTCTATGAAAAGATTCTCCTTGTTGATTCTTTCTTGTGTGGAGATTCTGTCTTTACATTGATAGAAAGGGAATATAATGAATTTAGGGTTTTTGTTTCTGGCGCAAGAGTCTATGTGGCCACTGAGTGGAATTTGGCGGTATTGAGGGAGGTTTATTTGTTCCTTATGGACAGCTACTCTTCTACGTAATGGGAGGCTCGTCTGTCCGGTATAGAAGTTTTGGCAGCCTGCGCAAGTAAGGACATAAATGGGGTTACCCGAGGAACAAGAGAAATTGGTTTTAATTTTAAACTTTGTTCCTCGTTTGAAGGTAAATTCAGAGCCTTCAAGTAGGTAACATTTTTCTTATATATTGCGTAAATTAACATAACTGAATTTAATATAACATAACAGAGCTGTGTCCCTATGTCAGTTTCTTTATTGACTTTTACTATCCTACCTACATTAATTTTGCTGGTGACTTTCTTGATTTAGTATTTGTATTTGGCGGTATTCTATATACTCACAAAAATTTCATTTGTGACTCATCATTATCTAGCTCATTCTTAGCTTTTCTTTGTGCTCTTTTGAATGTGTCGACAAATCTTTCCGCCTGCCCATTTGACCTTGGTTGGTAAGGCGAGGTAAAGATGTGCTTTATGACATGAGTTTTGCAGAAATTTCTTAATTCATATTACGTGGATTGTGTTCCATTATCTGAAACTAACGTATTTGGAATACCGTAACGTTTCTTGTGATGTTTTTTACATCGCATACCTCTGATTACTTTGTATAGGTATTCACATCCATTAGTATAGTATGCGTCGTTCACTCGACCAGCGTAGTTGATATGTAACCTGGAGCATGAGCTCTCAAACAGTAACCACGATTTGTATTTTCTGGTTGTGCTTTGGTTGCCAACGTGCAACATGTCCATGCTTTCTTCAATTTCTCGATGTCCCTGTCCATAGCCGGCCAATATACAAAGCTCCTCATTAAAGCTTTCATTCAGAACATTCCCGGTTGCCCACAGTAGAATTGTTATAATACTTGTTTCTGTAGTGCACTTGCTACTACTATTCCCGGCGCGTACATGAGGACATTGGCACATACTGAGAAATTATTTGAATTCGTATTTTTATTATGCATATTTTTCAACGTGTGTTCCATTCTTGTAATGTAACTCTCCTCTACGGATTTCATTTTTTTTTAACCATGCGCTCTCACCGACAATTCCAGGATTATATTACATATAATACTTGTTACTTCATTTTCTGACTGCCTCGATACGTAGTCTGCATCCGACGGAATATACTGCATCTTAAAAATGTAGTTTATCAGCATGGTACTCCAGCGTTTTTGTCAATTCGCTATCTGGTTAGGCAATACCTTCTTTGATTCAAAAATTGATAGTAATGGTCAATGATTGGTTTGTAACAAAGACTTCTACCGTGTAGGAATTTGCGAATTTTTTACCGCAAAAATAATCGATAGAGCCTCTTTTTTCTATCTGACTATACTCTTTTCCACTGCTATCAGCAAACGTGAAGCATGAACTACTAGCTTCATATTTCCATCTGCATATTTGTGTCGCAAGACTGTTCTTATTCCACACTCCGGAACATCAGACGGTACAATAATGTCCATTCTATGATCGGAAAGCACTAGTGACAAGTCAGAAATCAGTATTTTCTTTGTTTTCAAATGCGTTTTGGTACTTTACTCATCAATTCCATTTTCTTTTCTTTTTAGTTAATCGTTTCATGATGCTCTCAATTGATGTACATTCGGACTGTACTGTTGACAGTAATTTACTATGCCGATAAAAGCTTGTAATGTTGATGTATTCGTTGGAGGAAGCATATTCTTGATTGCGTCTGCTCTCGACGGGTCAGGATGTCTTTCAATCTCATTTATGATTTGACCAAGGTATCTGGTTTTTGGCAAAAGAATTTCACACTTTTATTCACTGAGAGTGAAAACATAATCCTTAATGTTTTTAAAGACACACTTCACGTTTTCGATATGCTCATTTCGCGATTCGCTTTTGATTAACATATCATCAAGGTAAGTGGTGGCAAACTGACAGTCTGCCAACATCGCGTCAATCACCTTTTGAAATATTGTCGGTGCTACTTTCAGTTCAAAAGGTAGTCTATTGTATTTGTATGTGCCCCTGTGCGTGTTGACCATTAACAACCTTCAGCATTTTTCATCTACTTTTATTTGTAGACATACATCAGACAGATCGAGTTTTGAAAATGTTTTTCTTCCGTTTAGTTTTGTAAAAATATTTGTTGAGGTTGGTAAGGGATAATGGTTCATTATTTACATTATTTACATTCGACGGATGTTTGTCCTCATCTTGTTTGTTGATAACACGTTTCGGCTGATATACTCTCCAGCCTTCTTCAGGTGTCTTGTGGAAATTTCGAACCTGGGTTCTCATTCCTCAGGTATTTTTCGATGTTATTATTATTAGTGTTCAAGTCACTGCTTGGAATCGAACTCGGAATCTTGGAGTTAGTAGCCTGCGCTCTTAACCACTACGCCATATGCCCGAAGAAGGCTGGAGGGTATATAAGCCGAAACGTTGTGTTAACAACAAACAAAATGAGGACAAATATCCGTCGAATGTAAATAATGTAAATAATGTAAATAATGTACAGAATTCCTCATCTCTTAAATATAGAACTCGATAATGGTTCATTTTTAAACATTTAAGCCGGCTGAAATATCGGCACACAACCTAATTTTGTTATTTGCCCTTTTTTTTTACATACAATCGGAGCTGCCCATTACGCGTTATCCACTTTTTCAAAAATTTCGTTATTTTTTTCAAGCTATCCATCTCATTGTCCACTAGCGTTATTGCCACAAAAGTCACTTTCCGATCAAATTTGAACACAGGTGTAACGTTATCATCTAATTCAAAACACTCTTCAGTCTTTGTGCATAGACCTAGTTTGTCCGAGGGTAATTGCAGAAACATTCTAAAAACTTTTTCTTTTTAACTCTTCAGACGAATTTGTTTACGATTATACAATAGAGATTTATGGGGAGGTCCCATAAATCGAATAATTCTAACCAATCGATACTAAAGAGATTGGTTGCCTTCCTTATGATGAAAACTTTAGCCTTTCATGTTTACCTTTGAAATGTGATATTAGTTCACATTTCGCCTATGAAATATAATTTGTCGCCCGTCACGCTAGGAGCAGATTTCGCTGTATTTCTCAATATAGTTTTCCCTATTTTCTTCCATGTGTCCATATTTATTATTGAGACATCACCTCCAGTATCCATTTGAAGTTAAATATCTATTCCATTTATTTTTACGTGTACGAATTTTCTTATTTAGTAGTCAATTTTTTTTTCTGCTGAGAGCACTCAAGTATTTTTAACCTTTAACTTTCGTAGTGTGAACTCTTGTGACCAATTCTTTTATAGCTGTAAGATTGTTCATTTTTAAATGGACAGTCTTTTTTAAAATCTGTGTCTCCGCATACATAAAGTGGATCAGGATGAGGCGCTCTTTTTGAGCTGTAATTTTCCGGTCGGCATGTGTATTTTTGAGAAATCCTTTTCTTGAATCTTTTTTACATCGTGTTTGACGTTTACCTTCCTTTGACATTCTTATGCCATGGACTTTAAGGTTAGATCTTGGTTCATTTGTTTCAATTTGGAAAGAATTCTTGCCCGACTTTCAGCATCTTCACTTGCTGTAAGGTCTTCTACGAAAATAAGACGCACTTCTCAGGTATGTGTTCTTTGAGTTTAAAACTTTCACACAACCTGTTAATTGTTTCTGCGTATCTGATAAAATCGTCATTCGCTTTTTCGTTATACTCCCCCACTCCATTCGAGTGTTAAGTAGAGACGTTTTATCACCGAATATCTTAGTAATTCTTTTGTTTCTTTATAACAAATTTCAATGGGTTTGGAGGACAATATGAATTACAGTAACGTCCAACGGAGCTAATTTTCGCAATAACAATCTCACTTTTTGTTCGTCCGACCACGAATTGAAATCTTGCTTAAAAATCTCCTGGCACCTTGTGTAGAACGATGCAAAAGTTATACCTTCCACTTGGTTATAACTGGATCGATTTGGAAACGCCGTCTGGCGAAAATATACTTACCTCATTTATGGACTCCTTGAACATATCTCCAATAATTGTTGTTGTTGTAATAGTTGCTTCTGCAATTCCTGCTGCTGCTCTTGTTGCTTTTGCAACTGTACTATGGAATACAATAGGTCTTCCAATTTTTAACTATTTTGTATCACAAACATTTGTTAACAGACATGCGTCAGCTTCGAAATCCCCGTCGCCAGATGTTGCAATGATCCGTCTGGTGATGGTTTTATTGTATTTTTTCTGCGTCACCATGTTCCACATTTTGCCCATTTCTATTTCAAGCTTTTTATTCTTGCTCAGCTTTTTGGTAGGATTTGACAGGTGCATTTATGTTGATTGGGACAGTCATGTCGATGAGGTGGCAGGATCTTTGTCTCAGATCCTTCAGTATAATATCAAAAGACAAGTGAGAAATTCAAATTGGTGTTATCACTGGGGTGCCATATATATGGTTTTGTACAGAGAATTGTTGTATTGAATGTCACTCAAAACATAAATAAATTAGAAGTTTGTTTTAGATGTAATTTTATTGTAAGATGTTTGATAATAAAATAGCTGATGTTAAGACGATAGTAAAATGCGCTTGTTATTATTCAGTAGTCTAATTTTTTTACTTCCTTTCACTTCACTACCAAGAACAGCTCTGTGTCGATTGGGTTTGTGCTGTGGTTTGTTGTGGTGCACTTAGTTTCACTGTATTGAATATCTTTTACATAGGTTGTTTGAGCTACTAGTAGTCAGTCCTATTTTCTGTGTTTTGCATATATTTGTAAATCCTGGTTTGTTTGTTATACACTTGTCAGAATGTTTTTTTTTTTGTCATACCTAAAGGGCCTAATATTGTATCTGTTTTTAGACTGCACATTCGAGTTACTTCTATTTTCAGATCTTTGTATTTTTAAAGCTTTTCCGTTTCTTTGAGAGAAGCATTGTCATCTGTTGGTATTGATACGCCGATTAGAAAGCATTTTTCGCTTGGCGATCTTTGATAACTATATCCGGCAATTGTCCTAATTTCTCTATCTGTGTGTATTGGCATATCCCAGAGTATAGTTGCTTTCTCGTTTTCTGTGACCTTTACTGGAGTGTGCCTATACCATCTTTTTTCTGTTGTTTTCCATATTGTTCCAGTGTTTTTATGTCTCAACTCTGTCATGTCTGTGTATATATGCCTTCTTAGCCAGGACTAGGTAGCCAGAAACAGTATGATTTATTGATTCTTCTCTATCACCATATATTCTGCAGTTAATTTTTGTATTTCTTTTCATTACGTGTTCTTGGTGATTTCTGGCTTTGATCTTGTGCTGCAATTAAAAACCCTTCAGTTTCTGGTTTGAGTCCTGACATTCTTAGTTATTCTTGGGATTTTGTTTTGTCAATTTCTTTTCTGTCTGGCTTAACCCAATATTTGCCATGTAGTGGCCTTTCTTGTCATCGTATATTATTATTATTATTATTAATAATAATAATAATAATAATAATAATAATAATAATAATAATACATTATTATTATTTTTTATTATTATTATCATCATCATCATTACTACTACTACTACTACTACTACT
>NC_069009.1:10185224-10190023 GCF_001194135.2 Octopus bimaculoides
TTATTATTATTATTATTATTATTATTATTATTTTATTTCTCAGATTCCTTTCGTCACACATTCCACGACCGCTTGAACGACATTTTGCCCCACGTGTCTATTTTTATTCTGCCTGTTCCATATTAAATATATATGTCTACTTATATGTTATTTTCCTAAGTGGATTGCTTGTCAAGTAGTTTATTCCCCGAACAATCGCACCGATACGCCGTTTGGAACGGAACTTCTCAAGTGGTAGCTACATATTTCAGTCATTGATTCCACGTCCTCTGATACTTGTGAGTAATATTTCCAACAAAGCAGATGTCTTGTTTTGACAAATGAAAGTCGATGGTTGCGTCAAAAGCTTTATGGTAGCATCCAGAAGCAAGTTGGATCTTCTCATACATCTTCCTTATGACATCAGTGTCAGAATTCATCTGAATGTTTGCAAAAAGATTTTCCTAGTAAGTGTTGGTACATCTTCGTTCCTCAAATTGAAGCGTGGATTTTACAGCACGTAACCACCGATCGGAAATCGAAGCAGACACTCTTTAACGGCCCATCTATCGTCTCATCGTCCAAGTATCAGGCGTTTAATTCAGTCGTGATGCTCCGTGCAATGCTGTCTACCTTCAGAACTACTAGACGGGACTCGTGGATCACCTTGTTGAACAACATTCGAAGTTTGTATGACATTATCTGAGGTGAGACTATGCTCGGATCCCCGTACAACAGGTAAAGCAGTAGTCAAGCAGACCGAGCACGCCTGAGGCAGGCCTAGAGCAGGCTTTGTAATGAGATGCTTGAAATCGCTCGATGTGACCTCAAGAGGACAGCCATTGAAGAACTTGCTAGCGGCATTCATTGCTCTCTAGTACCTGCTGGCTACACCTAACCCCAGCTGTACCGGACTGAGACCTTCAGCAAATTCGGGTGTGACAGATCTGCAGATAGTTTTGGCCGTGAACACCCAAAACACATTTTCACAAAGATAGGGCATATGTCACCGTCCTTTTACCTGAGAACAATTAAGCGGGCTGAAGAAAAAGGTCTTAGAACTAATGGTCTATGGTTATGTGTCTGGATATGGTAATGAATACCGCAATTGCATTCAACAGCCAGTACTCGGCTACGTCAGAAAGTGGGCACAGTAGATCATCTGGTGTGGTCTTGTCGGACACCTCCGCTTCTTTTTTCAGGGAAAGACCTCAAGCCAGAGAGGATATCTTGCTGTGAGACACGTATGGTACCTGAAGGCCGGGTGCCTGGATGTTTGAGTAGGAAAAACGTCAGGACCTCTTCAGTAAGGTAGAGAATGGTAACATCTGGGCAACTACCCTGAGAGCAGCCGAAACATCACCATCGGTCAGTTTGGCGTTTACTCGGACGCGTAAATGCTTTAAATCGGCTGCAATTCTAAAAGGAATTAATGCTAAATTTTATAGTTTTTAAAATAAGAAATGACTTTCCACAAGGACTCCTAAAATAATTGAAAATATAAAAATGGAAATAAAATTAATGATATATCGACGGCCATCTTAGCAGCTTTATTAAAAAACGGAAAACGATATATTAATATCTTGAGGCCGAAAAGACTTACGCTGTCACGGGGTTAGCTGCAAGGGAACACCAAGAGAGAGAGAGAGAGAGAGAGAGAAAATAAGAGAGAGAAAACAAGAGAGAGAGTGGGAGAGGGCGAGATATAGAGAGGGAGAAAGAGGGAGAATATAAATCGATAAATACACATTACTGTGACTAACAAGAAATAGCACTTTAAGATTCAAATTTTTATATCTTCTATCTGTCAGTCGGTTTATCTATCCACACTAACATAGATTATTGGACGGATGATAAGATGATAAATTTAACATGGATAGAAAGATAGATTTTTTTAAGAAAAATGAAATAATTTATCAAAATAGCTTTGGGTGTTGTTGTTGTTGTTGTTGTGGTTCTTCTTCTTCTTCTTCTTCTTCTTCTTCTTCTTCTTCTTCTTCTTCTTCTTCTTCTTCTTCTTCTTCTTATTATTATTATTATTATTATTGAGTGAGAGAACAGCGCATGCCATCAAAGTGACACTAGGGTAAAATATACGAAGCTCACTATGCCCATCATGATCATGACTACCCGTTTGATAAGGGTACACCAAGCACATGCATCACAACCATATGTGCGCGACATGGTGATCTCATTTCATGATAAACAGCGCATGACCTCGCATGTAGGGCCCAGTTAGAATTTCCTTCAGGTCGAGTAGCCCATCCCGCTCAGAGGTCCCTGAATAAGGTTTGTTTAATGATGTTGAGCAAAACACCCATGTTTCCAAACGAGAATTATTCAAACCCCAAATAATTCCTCTCAACACATGGTTATGATGCTGCTCCCCCACTACTTCTGCTCATGATCATCATCATCATGATCATCATCATTATTATTATTATTATTATTATTATTATTATTATTATTATTATTATTATTATTATTATTATTATTATTATTATTATTATTATTATTATTATTATTATTATTATTATTATGATTATGATTAAGGTGGCGAGCTGGCAGAATAGTTAGCACGCCGGGCGCAATGCTTAGCGGTACTTCGTCTGCTGTTACGTTCTGAGTTCAAATTCCGCCGAGGTCGACTTTGCCTTTTATCCTTTCGGGGTCGATTAAATAAGTACCAGTTACGCACTGGGGTTGATGTAATCGACTTAATCCGTTTGTCTGTCCCCTCTATGTTTAGCCCCTTGTGGGCAATAAAGAAATAATAATAGTAATAATAGTAATAATAATTATTATTATCATTATTATTAACACTGACTTTGCACAGTTTTAACACTGGAGATGTACTGCGGTGTCAGCTGTTCACCAGTGAACTCAGGTAACAAGTCTTATTTTCGAGCACCTTCCGGAGTATTCGAGAGGTTACAAGCAGTGCTGTTTCTGCAAGTTCTCCACCCTTATTTCAGCCCCTATTTCTTCCATGTACTTCTCAAGATTTTTACTCACTGTTCCCTGGGCTCCAATAATTATTGGTACAGCTACCACCTTTTTCATCGATCACAACTGCTTTACCTCCCAAGCTAATCTGTCATATCTATCGACTATTATCATTATTATTATTATTATTATTATTATCATTATTAATATTATTATTATTGTTATTATAATTGTAGTAGTTATTATTATTATTTTTAAATTTGATGTTCTAAAGTTGTATTTTCAGGTAAAAACATCAATAGCATGAAAATTAGTAATTCAACTGAACTGAACTGAAATGAGACGGAAATAAACTTTGCCAGATCGCAAACAACTTGGAGTGAAGTTTGTCAATGAAAACTATAATAGTGGTGGTGGTGTTGGTAGTGGTGGTCATCGTTAGTGGTAGTGAGTAGTAGTGAGGGAATAATGAAAAGTGTGTGTATTTTTTTTCACAGAGTTACATTTTTTATATCACCTATTACTTGATGTATGCCATAACTGAAATTATCATCTGCTCGCTGCAGAATTTATATTTACTCACAAAATATAGTTGACAGACAATGTACACTAACAAAAGAGGGTATGAGAAGGTAAAGGCAACGACCTAAAGAGAGGCAGAGGGTTGAAACACTAGAACAAGAAACAACAATGTAGAAGGCAAAATATGAATGATAGAGAATACAGTGAGCATTTGCAAGAGATAAATTGATAATGAGAACGTAAAAATGAACTGTAAACATGGTTGAATGTCATAACATTAGTGATATGAATATTTTCTTTAATCCTTGCGAAGCACATAGAGTTATAAAAGAACCTCTGATGTGCATGATTCTTGAATTACACTGTTATCCAGAAAACCTGAAAGATGTTCTTAAATGAAAATGATGCAGAATATACAATTTATATAGGAACATTAATTTTAATGGCTCTGTAGGAACTTATAAGCATCTGCACAATTTTGTATTTTGCATAGAATTTCCGCAGGTACTGTTAGTTTAGATAAATATATTATAATTATAGAAAACAAAAAAAGAAATCGAAGTTCTAAAATGAGCAAAAACATAGAATACAAAATAATTTTAGGCTTATTCGACTTCGTCAAAAAACTATTCCTCTGTAGATGAGTTGAAAGTGTTACAATTGATACATTAAAAAACAAAATTTAAAAGAGTATTTTTTTCCAGTTTCCAGTATAGTAATTTCGAGTGTTTGAGAACTGGAATAGTATAAAATGACGAACAATGTAGACGGAAATGTAAGAAAAGAAGAATCATTCGTTATAATGCAAAGGACAAAATTGAGCATGTAGGTAATAATAAGAAAACTAAAGACAAACAAATACGAGATAATATTAAAACTAAAAAATAAAACTAAATACAAAATGGGAATTCTTAGATGATATATACGCAAAGTACTTACATGTTTTCCCACGAAGCCATACAGAAGTCTTCGATACCAAACTGAATAATGAAGCTGTGGACCAGCAATCTATACGCACGTGCGTGTGCGCGCGTGCATTTGTGTCTTTAATGTCAAATGGGCATTGGTTGGTCATTTGCAGAAAGAGACTCAGGGGAATGTGAGCTAAAGACGACTTCGTTCTTTCTACCTTTCTATTTTCCTGCATTTCTACCTATCTATCGTTCTACACACATACATGTGTGTATGCGTGTTTGTGTAAGTGTGTGTGCTGTTTTTGTGTGAGAGAGAGAGATAGACACGGGCACACATATAAACGTACGCATGTATAAATATATATATGTATGTATATATGTATATATATGTATGCATATATATATATATATATATATATATATATATATATATATATA
>NC_069009.1:10190575-10193649 GCF_001194135.2 Octopus bimaculoides
CTTTTTTGGGGAAGAAATCTATGTGATTTTAAATTGGAAGAGGGCTCCTTCATACTAGATAACCGAGAGCGGTGTGGAAAGGGGCTCATTGGATCAAAAAGTATCGTTTGTAGCAGATCAATACCCTATACTGAAGATTCCTGTGTGAGAATTCCTCCTCACAACACCTCCTAAGACTCTGGAAACAAGACTATGAACATTCAGAACTGATATCTCTTCAACGATGGGCAAAGTGCGAGATGTGGTTCCTTAAATATGAAGAGGAATTTAAAAAAAAGACTACTTCATCATCAAAAATCAGAACAAAACAATAAACCCTACAGAAAGAATCAAACCATTAAACACAACACACGTAACCCACGAACACAATTCCCTCCAAACCAGAACAAATACATCCAGCTAGAATCGAAGAAAAACCAAAACCAACCACAACACAAACATTCCCCAATTTTCTCCCACAAATCCAAATCCAGAAATAACATACACTCACCTTGTGACACAAACACCGTAAAGTTTGGAAGAGGTATTCCTAGGTCCCTGAAGGATACATCAGGTCCCTTAATAAAATATAACCAGAACAAATGCCCCAACCGGAACCACAATCAACAACATAAACACAATGGTCCTTGGAAGAGACCCACATAAACTCCCAAGACCACTCAGACCCCTAGCAGGACCTCAACATGATAACAACTACAACAGACCCCTTTTGTCAACACCCTCACTATCATAAACGACCCTATAGCCCACTCAAAACAGACCGACAACAAATGTCAACCACACTCAAAGTAACATTCGTTTTATAGCAAAAGGACAAAAATACCAGAACACACGTTGCCCCCCGCCACGTGAAACCAGAGGTAATTAATATTTCCCCAAAATACATTAACTGACACTCAAATAGGAATTCTAAGTAAAGGTCTGAAGCTTACACCCACACCACTAAAAACAAACTACTCCGAACTGACAAATGACATTGCGGAATTCTGCCGAAAGCTCAGGCTGGGCGAATACTCCACCAACATCTCTAAGGATGAGGATAAATCATTAGCCAGAAACAAAAACATTTTTTGCCCAAATAATGGCTTAGATAATGAAAATGGTTTCCTACTGCGAATGCATTATGAACTTCTTAAAAAACACTGAACATAGAAACATTAAATCAAACTTTACAAAGCATGAATGGAAGAACCTACTAGACTTACAACAAAATACGGATGTAACTATCAAAAGAACTGATAAAGGGAACACTGTTGCCATCATGAACACAAACTACTATAAAGACCTAGCACAATGCTAGAGAACAATAACTATTAGGAAAAAACAACCAACAGCAAAAAATCAAAAAATAATGGAACACTTCAAAATTCTTTTAAAGAAGTATCACAAAGGTTTAACCAGCAAAGAAATTGTCTATATATGTCACTCCAAATGCAAAACGAGCAACTTTTACGGTTTACCCAAAAATCTATAAATGCAAAAAGACAAGTGACGCCTGTAAATCGTCAGCAAAAATGCATACAGATAACATCTTCAGGTGATCTAAAATTGAGACTAATCATAGCAGGCCCGACATGTGAAACACACAGACTCAGCAACTTCTTGGATATCCTCTTAAAATCCTTCCATACAATCCAATACTGGTGAGGCACTCACCAGTCTGAACTTCCAGCATGCAAAGAAAAAGTATTTATCAACGATGGGCTCAGATTCATACTTGAAAACAGCTGTTTTAACCTCAATATTTCGTATTACCGCCAAACATCAGAAACAGCGATGGGAACGAAAGTAACCCTCAAGTACGCAAAATTAGTCGTGGGATTGCATGAACAAAAGATCTAGAACCAATCTCTTTTAAATGTTCAGTGAACGTATCATACACAACTCAGAAGCAATTGGAAAAAGAGACCTAGACGATTGTTTTATCTTACAGCAGGAAAAATTTGACAAGCTAATTGAATTTAAAAACATGTTAAACAAATCGAACCGTAACGTCCAATTTACAATGAAGTTTAACCCCAAAAAGCTCGCCTATTTGGATATCCTAATTACAAACTAAGAACAGAAACGGACATATTCTACACACTGACTGACTGGAAACAGCACTTTCGTTTTACATTATGTCCACCAAAGCAAACGAAACTCAACATCTCTTAAACTTGGCAAAACGAACTTGTACCATAGTATCAGAACCATCCAAACGTGAACAAAGAATAGAGGAACTTAAGGACACACTAATCCAAAGTGACTTGTCTCCTAGGACAATCGCCAACGGAATAAACAAAGCAGAACAAATGGATAACAATGAACTTAGGAAAACAAAAACAAAAAAGAAAAAGAAAAGAAAAAAAGGTCTTACCATATGTGTCAACCGTCAGTCCGAAATATTTGATCACATCTACAAAAACATCCTCAGTTTGCAGATGAAAAAATGAAAAAAATCTTAGAAGAAAAACAGATCAAAAACAAAAGGCAGGCCAAAACACAAATTTTATTCTCACTGGAGCAAAAACGCACAAAGAAACCCCCAACACAACTGTCACAAAATGAGGAAGAACAAACTGCCACACTGGCCGTTACCTAATTGAGGGAACAGAATTTAAATTCAAGTACAGCCAAACCTTCAAAGTTAAATGCAATCTCACCTCCCACAGGGAAAAAAAACGTACGTAATCACATTCAATGGTTGCCATCATAATTACATAGGTCAGACGGGCGGGTCGTTACGCAACAGAGGGACGACCCATCGCCAACAGATCCGAGACAAAAACACAAGAAAAAATTCCTCTAAGAAGTCACATTGCAACCTATGCAGGAAAGTACTTACCCAACTTCAAAATCTTTCTCCTTTACAAGTGCTCATATTCTTTCAACAAGCAACAAAGACTATATAAAGGCAATTTATTAACAAGTGTAAAACACAAAGAAATATAGAACCAACCACTACCAACCAATAAATAAGAACGGACACTTAAAGCAATTTCATACACACTGTTGTTTTGGAAAACATCTCCCATAAGTTCTTAAATCTTTTTTCCAATAACTAACTTGCTTACCAGGAGGTTGATATATAT
>NC_069009.1:10194244-10195697 GCF_001194135.2 Octopus bimaculoides
GAATTGCCTCTCGGTATACGTGTATATTCATAATAATTCAGCACTGAAAATACTCGGTTAAATTTAAAATTTAAAATAGGATAAAATCTTTATAAGAGTTTACCAAATAGTCAGCGTGAAAAACCTCATAAGGGAAAAATGTTAATTATTCCCTTTAAATATATTTATTTAAATATATTGTTTGTCTGGTATGATGATTTTGTTCATTTTTATATGTCTTAATTATGCCTGCACTGACGATTAAAAAGTACATTTTGTGCACTAATTATGAAATCATAGGATACACAGCTGAATCTGTTTTAAGGAGCTCGCTTCTAGAGATGCATTCCCTCCCGTTCGGTACATTGTATTTATTATGCTAGATTTGATTTTATGAGTCCCTCATAGCGTGAGGTGTTTATGTGTAGTAATGCCCTTAATATAAATGCCCCTTCCGTAACGTGCGTGTGTGTGTATTTACACTCACACACACACACACACACACATATATATATATATATATATAAATATTTATTTATTTATTTATTTATTTATTTATTTATTTATTTATGGGTTTCAGCCAAGTGGCTGTGGTCATGCTGGAGCACCACCGTGACTTTCCGTCTTTATGCTGTGCTTTCTTAACGTTCCTTGCATGGCTCTCCTCCTTCAACTGATATAGTCCAATCAAGCGTTTTGGTGTATAAGAGAATTTGAGATCGCTGCTCTAAACTGTGTCTCATTTTGAGCCATTGGTTCGTCTGGTATCGTGGAGAGGAAAGCGTCGAGATTTTTTTCTTGAAGACCTCTATATCCATGTCTAGCAAGTCTCTCAAATGTTTTGACAGGGTATTAAAGAGCTGAGGTCCTCTGAAACCGAGGCTGTTGCAGTACCGTGTTCTTATGTGAGATGCAGTGGACGGCACCTTTGGTACCAAGCAGTGGCGACCTGTGCGGGCATTCTTGTAGTACTTGATGTCAAATTTTGCAGCAGTCCTTCTAGCATTTTCCATATGTATATTATAACATATCTCTCCCGCCTGCGCTGCAGGGAGTAGAGACCTAGTGCCTTCAGTCGCTCCCTGTAGTTCATCTGTTGGACTGTGGTGATCTTTTTTGTATGGCGACGCTGAATTGCCTCACGTTCTTCTGTCCGCTTGACACTGTGTGGTGACCACAACTGAGAGCAATAGTCTAGGCGGCTCAGAACAGATGTCTTCCATAGAGTCAACATGACCTTTTGCAGTTGTCTGCACTTTGCTGTCAACTTAACAATGTGCATGTGAAATGATGCATCACTACACATGTTGATGCCCAAGTCTCTTACCGTTTGTGGTTCTGGGATTGCAGTACCTCCAGGCCTTGTGTATGCCAGTTGGGAGGCACTTATGGCCTTGTAGCGCAGTACTTGAAATTTGTTTGCATTGAACTGCATATTATTTTGCTCTGCCCACTTGTATATTGCATTTAGCTC
>NC_069009.1:10199376-10200398 GCF_001194135.2 Octopus bimaculoides
ATATACATATATATATATATATACATATACATATATATATATGTATGTATGTGTGTGTGCGTGTGTGTGTGTGTATGTGTGTGTGTGTGTGTGTGTGTGTGTGTGTGTATGTGTCTGTGTGTCATGTGAGTTGTACTTGATGCCTGTGCTGTGATATCAGACGTTTTAGAAAATATTGTTTGGTATGTTCTTAGCGTACGAAACTATTAGTAGCATATGTATACAAATTTATATATTTCTTTTAATTTTAGTTAATACGTTTCAATCATGCACCTCCGGTCACGCTGAAAGGCCACTGTAATATTGCAACGTTACTCGTGATATATGCTGTTCATGGAACAAGTGATAGTCAAGCGAACAAGGTGTAACAACACTCTGGATTTCTGCTTCACAAATGATATAGATCTTATCCATAATATGAAGGTAACGCCAACAAATTGTTGAACTAACAATATATAATCCTAAATGAAACTGCTGGAATCTACTCTATCAGGAGAACTCAAGCGATATCCAACTTGAATTTCAATAAAACAAGATGGAAATCAGTCCGCAAAGAAACCCACAGATAACACATTCTACCGATGCAAGACGTTTGGTCCAACGTTCTATCTATGTAAGACATTGACTTGAAACTTAGTTTATGTCTCTAGTGCATACTATATGCACTACGTATGCTCCAGAAAGAAAGTTCAGCATACCGATAGACAAGATTCCAAGGACAGAATAATCGAAATGAGACGCAGATCAAAGGTCTCGTATTGGTTGAGTAGGTAACTGAAGTATAGAGAAAAGTCTACTTTAATAATAGCTCTCCTGGAAATCGAAATCGAAAGCAAACTCAAACTCTCTAAAGAAAGGTAAAGAGCAGAGAGAGAGAGAGAGAGAGAGAGAGAAGGAGAGAAAGAAAGAGAAGAGAGAGAGAGAGAAAGGAAGGAGAGAGATAAAGAGAGCGAGAAAAAAAGAAAGAGAGAGAGCTGTGGAAAGCATAAAAACAAACCCTAAAGCTTTCTGTAAGTTCAGAA
>NC_069009.1:10201272-10204519 GCF_001194135.2 Octopus bimaculoides
TCAGTGAACAGGTCGCGGTCTCAAAGCGACGAAAATATTTTGACAAATTAAATTTAAATGTTGAAGTGAATCTAACGGATTTTGTGTGTTATTTTAAATGGCTTATAAACACCTTCCACACTGCAATTGTTTTCGTTCCAGCACACGATCTCAGATCAAGTCACTTGCTATGCAAGTACATCTCCGTAAAAAGTTTAAGTTATTTTTTTTTTAAATTAAGACAAACTGTGTGCAATACTTTCTTAAAATTTTACAGAGGGTTTTCATTTCGATATTCCTGAACAAGCTTCTTCAGTCGTGTATCAATAATTTGATAGATCTTTTGTTGTTGTTAAGTCTCCACATCGAATGTGTGCAATTCTTGTCTAGCTTAACCCTTCTTCAGCTTTAAGGGCAATGCATAGTTTCCACAAATTTGGATGTGTGGATGTTAGTGATGAGCGCAAAGCATTGTGGAACTCTTCTAAAGAATTATTTGATTTTGACAAGTCCTTTAAGACGCGATCACGTATATTCCAGAGTTGTAGAGGAAATTTGGGGTTTCTCATTGCAGACGAAGATTGCGCTCCGTCACAATCCTAATGTATGTGATCTCAAGATAGGTGATAAGTACAGATGGGATGTCTTTGTCGTTTGACAAATTTTCAAATACATTGACAACGTCTTCAATTGGCAAAAATGCTAAAACACATATCTTCCACCTACAAGACTGTCTGAGATGAAAACCAAACCCAACTGTTTCTGAATACGGAAATAGAGAAACAAATGCATTATGGAGAGCTTTCTCAAAGTTCATAAAACAGGTCACAGAGCGACAATTTGGTCTTAAATCATGCACAGAAGACAGAAGACAATGATATGAGGCTTCTTTTTTGTCGGGAAGTAAGGCAAATAATCGGGGCACACACGAACTTCCCGTGATGGTATGTAGTGTCACTAACCGACTTCACAAACTATGAGATACCTTGAAAGTTAAATCCCAGGACCAATTCTTAGAGCTTTCTAGATCAGCCAAGTCTTTATCCGGGGAAAAAACTAAAATTCTGTCTGGGTCATCAATGCCACTGTCAAAGACCAAGAGCAAGGACACATGCTCTAAATACTTAACTGTATCAGGAATTTCAAACCCCCAATATCAAGGTGGAAGTGCTGGAATCCCTAAAGCACGCTGCCTCCAGTTACGTATGTTACGTGAAAGTCTAGAAATGGTTTGCAACTGTGACTTTGTTTCCTCATCGATATTCTAACTTGCTGAAAATCACAAAACAACATGGATCACCCAGGATCCGAGTACTGGCAGCTGATTGACTATGTCATCACACGTTGCTGGACCGACCATCGCTTTTGAATTCGTCCTCTTATCCGTAAGCAAAGGCTGAAGCAGAAGCTAAATGCTGGAACCCTACAATCGCGTGAAGCCCGCCAGGAACTGGCAGCAACACTGGAACAAAAGTTTGCCGAACTCCCTGATACCGAGACTGGACCAACTGATGGACAACCTCTGACGTCAGAGTGGGACATACTAGCAACCACTATCGCTAACGCTGTCAAAGATATACTTGGTGTTCTGAATAGACGTCATCAGGACTTGTTTGATGACAACTCGACGGAGATCCACTCACTCCTACGTGAAACGAATGCTGCACGCAACAGATATCTCCGTCAACTAACAGCAGCCAACGGCAGACATTGGGAACGCTTCCGCCCTGAGGTCCAGCGAAAACTTAGAACCATACAGAATAACTGGTGGAAGACAAAAGCACAAGAAATACAAAGCTATGCTGACACAAACGACATCCAAGCTTTCTACGAATCCATGAAGACTGCATACGGTCCAATTAGAGGATCGTTATGCCCCGTATGGAACTATGATTCAACATCACTTATCAAGGACCGAGATGGCATTCTGTCACGATGGACTGAGCACTTCGACACCCTTCTCAACCGTAGAAACCCCATAGGATGTTCTTTTCTTGACAACATCACATCTCTTTACTACCGCCCATCGATTGCCTACATGATACACCAACCTTTGGAGAAATTGAATTTCAGATAAATGGCCTCAAGTTGAACATTGTATCCGGCATTAACCATCTACCAGCTAAGGTTTTGAGGTATGGCAGCCGGTCCCTGAAGACCTGCATCAATGCTTTCATCTTCAGAGCATGGGACTTCCCACTGCGTGCACCAACATGTTTACCATATACAAAACAAAGGTGACAGAGCATTCTGTGGAAATAGCCAGGTATCTCCTTGCTTTTGGCTAGTGGTAAGGTCCTTGCTTGAATTCTGAGGCATGTTGCCGATGTTGTACGGCCTGAAACCCAATGTGGTTTCCGAAGCACCCGCTCGACTGTTGACATGATCTTTGTCGCACATCTTCTCCAGGAGAAATTCCGCGAGCAAAAGCACACCCTTTACATGGCTTTATAGACTTACCCAAGGCCTTTGACACCATTGACCGGGTTGTTTTGCGGGAAATCCTGACAAACTTCGGCTGCCCACCAAATTTTCTTGCCATTCTAAAGGACTTCCACAACGGAGTGATAGCCAGAGTCGTCTGACTTCTTCCCGGTCCAAGTCGGTGTCAACAAAGGATGCGTAATTACCCCGGTACTCTTCAATTTCTACATGGCAAACATAGCTCTCCACGCCAGGCATTCATTCAAGCTCAAAGATGCAATAACTATCAGGTACCGGTCGAATGGCAGTATTTTCAGTCTTAGGCGCCTGGAATCTGTAACAGGGATGTCCTCTCAACACATCTTCGAGATGCAATATGCAGGTGACAGGACTTTGTCACCCATAGTTCTGTTGGCCTTCAAAGGCTCTTGGACCACATGTCAGATGCATACAGCTATGCTGGCCTAGTCATCAATACCAAGAAGACAGAAATCCTCAAACAGCCTTGTGCCCCCGACACCAACCTATGCTCCTTGAGCATCTGACCTGGCACCAACCCATGCTCCTTGAGCATCTGACGTGGCATTTCGCGATGCCTTATGCTGTGAACTATAGGCTCCATCCTATAGCAGTCAACATAATGTGGAAAAATCTACAAGATATATTACTAGAACAAGCCAAAGATTTAGCCTGTAGCAGTCCAGTGAGTTTACTCGAAATACCAATCAAATTTCCCTCAAATGACAACAAACCCTTCTTTCTTTGCCTATGAAGATACACTTGACTGTAAAATAGCTGAATCACAATATAAGGGAGGGTCATTGTTGGCATGGATATATATATA
>NC_069009.1:10209337-10209594 GCF_001194135.2 Octopus bimaculoides
TATATATATACATATATATATATATATATATGGGTACATGTCACTAAAAGTAAACAACATGAAATACGAAAACCTGAAATACGAAGGCAAACTGGGTATGCAACGAGAGAAACAAATGGAAAACAAGACAAGTAACGTAAAGAACGAGCCTTCATCTGTCGTCGGTTGTGAAATGTGGTGTGGATAGATTGATAGACAGTGAGAGGTATAGATAGATAGATAGATATCTTTCTTTTATTAGCCACACAGGGCTGCAC
>NC_069009.1:10209694-10210179 GCF_001194135.2 Octopus bimaculoides
CTTCCCGTTTAAAGGAAGGAGGCGTGACGATATTGATGATAGACTCGGTTTATAAACCGACTCGTCCACACGTGACAGCAGTCGTTCGACATAAGCCCAACAGGTCGGAAATGGTTGGACACTGCATGAGTGCGTGCAGAACGGTCTCGTCACTCTGACCGCATCTCGGCCAGGTCGGCCCCGTGTTTCTCGAACCATGTCGATAGAGCTTATCCTAAACGGGTAGCGCTCCTCGGTAGCACTTCCAGGCTAGGGATCTCTGGAAGTTATCCATAGGTCCCGTCCCGAAAGTCGTCTTGAACAGGTGGTATGGGCTTGCTTCTCCAGGTGCCGAGCCGCAAGCCCACCGATTTTTCCCGGTTGATCTTCGCTCCCGTCACTGCTTCGTAGTCTTTCAGCGTCTCGCCGACCAGCTCAATGTCCTCGTGGCTGGACGCTATGACGGTGACGTCGTCCGTGTATGCGAACACGCTCGTCCCGCATCC
>NC_069009.1:10211152-10218736 GCF_001194135.2 Octopus bimaculoides
CTCACCACTCGTCCCGAACAGTCGGGCAAAATGCTGCTGAAAGGCCTCGCACATTTTGCTCGGCTCGAGCAATTCGCGCCCCTGTTCATCCACCAGAGACCGGATGGTGGCTCTGTTGCCCCGCTGCGCCTCCGCCACCCGGGCTTCTCGCGCGGCTCCAACACCTTCGTTCCTTAGAGCACGCATCCTTGCCCTGACAGCACATCCTTCGTGTTTAGCGTTGAAATGTTGGTCGAGGTCCAATTTCGCCGCCAAAACGTCGGATGCGATGCTGCTTCTCAATGCCTCCTCTAACTTATTCACTAGCTCTCCCTCTACTCTGTTTCTATCTACGGCTAGAGCCTTGCTATATCTAGTCGCTTCTGCTTTTACTGCTCTCTTGAGGGCAAACCATCATTTGTTGTTGATGATGGCTCCCGTCAAAGCCCTCTTTACTAACGTGCTAATCCGGTCTCTGAAAACCTGTCTCAACAGGAAAGGCGCGTTTAGTTTCCAGTAACCGGGACCCTGCCTATGTGCCTTATCTAAGTATAGCGTACACGTCACAAGTTTGTGATCCGTGTGGCTGACTGTGTGGAATTGTGGACATCCTAAGCTATCTCTATCTCTTGTCCTACACACTATCCTATCTAGATACGATCTCGACGACCCAATGCGGTTGCTCCAAGTCCACGTTGGCACATTTGGGTGTTCGAGTCGGTACCTGTCAGACAGTTGAAAGCGTATGAGCAGGTCTCTGAGGCATTTGCTTCCCCTTCTATTGTTGTCTCTCCCCACGTAGTCTAGATGCGTGTCCAAGGTAGCATTCCAATCCCCCACTAAAAGTAAAGGACGAGACGTTCCCAGGAATACCTCTAGACGTCGAAAGAAATCTGACCGACCTGTTAAAGGAGGAACATAGACTGCTAGCAGCCGAAAAGCGCATCCATCGCTGCCGTCGACATCAAGCACAACCAGTCTACCCTCCGGGTCTATGAATATCGTCTTTACTTCGGGATCCAGACTCTTGCGAAAAAGAACCGCCGTGCCACTACCGCCCATCCTCGGCAGACAGGGAGAAAAATAAATGTTAAATTGTCCGCCAAACGTGGTCTTTAGGGCCCGCGGCTCATGGAGTTTGGTCTCACTTATGGCTATGATTTCCAAGTTATGTGACTTGATATCATTTAAGAGGTGCCCTTGTTTCCAAGGGGACCCCAAGCCACGCGCATTTACACAACCAATTTTGAGCATGACTCTATAGAAATATGTGCTTTAAAGCACAAAAAAAGAAACAGAGAGTTACATGTTTGAAAGTTTTGTTTCCTCCTTGGATTTTTCACCAAGGAGGCTATTGTACAATTTCTTGCACAGATATTTTTGACATCCCCCTACCGCATTGGGGTAGAGGGATTTTATTTTATGGTGCAATGCTGGTGTTACGTGATATATTTTTATATGTTTTGGCGGTGATTGTTTGTTTTAGAGTTGATGTATTTGATGTTTGTTTTAGAGTTGATGTATTTCATCAACTCTGTGTTTGTAGTGTCTATTGCTGTTAGCATTGTCTTTGGTGTGTTATTATTGGTGTCTATCGTGTAGGAGTTGGGAGTATTTTCGGGAGATGTGAATCTCCCTGCTTTGTTATTGTTTGTTTTTCTTTTTTTGCTCCTCTTCCTCCTTCCTTCTTGGGCTCCATTCCTCATTACTTAACTCGTCTTCAGACGAAATCTCTGAGGAATCGGAAGGGGGTAGGGGCATGTTGTATGGATCTGTATTTGCTTGTGTAAGTGGTTGTGTTGTGTTGTGTTGTGTTGTGTTGTCGTTTTTGTTGTTGTTGGTTGTTGAATTTTTGGTTGTGGTGTAAGTGATGTGGGGGAAGGGGTATCAGAAAAGACATAATAGATATTTGCTTCATTTTATTTGTATCACAATAGAGAAGTAGTGAAAAGTAAAAGTGATACATATAAGAATAATGATAAAAGAAACCGGATCAAGAAAGCAACCGAAAAATATCCGAAATAGTGTTTGGTTTCTGTTGATCCAGTGTCTTTCATCCTTATTCTTACACGTGTCACTTTTGCTTTGCATTACTTTTCCATTGTGATACAAATGAAATGCAACAAGTACCATTTTTTTGTCTTCTCTATTTTCTTTTAACTTTATAATGTGTGTGTGTGTGTGTGTGTGTGTGTGTGTGTGTGTGTGTGTGTGTGTGTGTGTGTGTGTGTGTGTGTGTGCATGTTTTTGCGTAAATCTACATATATATTTTCATATATATGTACGTTTAAATGAGTGACCGTATCTGTATCTCTCTCTCTCTCTCTCTCTCACACACACACACACACTCACGCACACATACACACATACACACACACATGCACACAAATATATCTGTGTAGAACGATAGATAGGCAGAAATGTAGAGAAAGAGAAAGATAGAAAGAATGAAGCCATCTCTTGCTCAAATTCCCGTGTGTCTTTTTCTGCAAATGAACTATCAATGACCATTTGACATTAAAAACACAAACGCTCGCGCGAATTGGCACATGAATATAGATTTCAGCTACAAAGTCTCATTATTCAGTTCGGTATCGAAGACTTCTGTATGACTTTGTGGGAAAACATGTAAGTACATTGCGTATATATCATCTAACAATTCCCGTTTTCTATTTAGTTTGTTTTGTATTTAGTTTTAATATTATCTCGCATTTGATTTTCTTCAGTTTTCTTATTATTACATACATGCTCAATTTTATCCATTACATTATACCGAATGTTTCTTCTTTTATTATTTTTCTGTTTGTCATTTTATACTATTCCAGTTCTCAAACACTCGAAATTACTATACTGGAAACTGGAAAAATACTCCTTCAAATTTTGCTTTTTAATATATCATTTGTAACAACTTTCAACTATTCTACAGCGGAATGGTCTTTTCTAAACCTAAAATTCTTTTGTATTCTATGTTTTTGCTCATTTTAGAACTTCAATTTCTTTTTTCCTATAATTATAATATATTTATCTAAACTAACAATACCTGTGGAAATTCTATGCAAAATACAAAATTGTGTAGATGCTTGTAAGTTCATACAGATCCATTAGAATTAATGTTCCTTTATAAATTGTATATTCTGCATCATTTTCATTTAAAAACACCTTTCATTTGTTCTGGGTAAAGGAGTAATTCAAGCAGCATGACCTTCCCTTTCCTTCTGCACATCAGAGGTTCTTTTATAACTCTAAGAGCTTCACAGGGATTACAGAAGTTATTAATATCACTAATGTTGTAACATTCAACCAAACGTTTACAGTTCATTTTTCACGTTTTCTTTATCACGTTATCTCTTGTAAATACTCACTCTATTCTCTATCTTTCAAATTTTGCTTTCTACGTTGCTATTCCCGTACTTGTTCTAGTGTTCTGACTCTCTGCCTATACCATCTCATACCGTCTTTTGTTAATGTACATTGTCTGTCATCTATACTTTGTAAGTAAATATAAATTTTCCAGCGAGTAGACGACAATTTCACTTATAGCATGTATTAAGTGATAGGTGATATAAAAACAAAGTAACTCAATTATAAAAAAACACTTTTCACTATTCACTCACTACCACTCACTACCACTCACTACCACTCACTACCACTCACGACAATGACCATCACCACCATTATAGTTCAGTCTAAGTCGTTTGCGATCTGACAAAGTTTATTTTCGTCTCCTTTCAGTTAAGTTCTGCTGAATTACTCTCTACTTTTCGCGTTGTTGATGTATTTATCTGACAATACAAACTCAGAATAACAAATTTTAAAATAATAATAACAACAACAACAATTACAATAATAATAATAATAATAATAATAATAATAATAATAATAATAATAATAATAATAATAATAATAATAATTTTTACTATAGACATCAATTCTGAAATTTTCTGGGTGGATATTAGTCAATTATATCGACCCCAGTGATTCACTGGTACTTAAGTTATGGACCCCGAAAGAATGAAAGGCAATATCGACCACGTCGGAATTTGAACTCAGAACGTAGTGATGGGTGAAATACCTATTTCTTTACTGCCCACAAGGGGCTACACACAGAGGGGACAAACAAGGGGAGATAAACGGATTAAGTCGATTATATCGACCCCAGTGCGTAACTGGTACTTATTTAATCGACCCCGAAAGGATGAAAGGCAAAGTCGACCTCGGCGGAATTTGAACTCAGAACGTAGCGGCAGACGAAATACCGTTAAGTATTTCGCCCGGCGTGCTAACGTATCTGCCAGCTCGTCGCCGTAATTTCTTTATTGCCCACAAGGGGCTAAACATAGAGGGGACAAACAAGGACATACAAAGGGATTAAGTCGATTACATCGACCCCAGTGCGTAACTGGTACTTAGTTTATCGACCCCGAAAGGATGAAAGGCAAAGTTGATCTCGGCGGAATTTGAACTCAGAACGTAGTGATGGGCGAAATACCGCTAAGCATTTCGTCTGGCGTGCTAACAGTTCTGCCAGCTCGCTGCCTTAATATTAATAATAATCTGTTTGGAATTGCAAGAAATGTAACGTGTTTCCTGAAGAGAAGTCCTGAACTAACATCTAACGCATAAAGCCTGAGCACTGTCGATATCAGAAGAGGGGTTTTTCAGGGCGACAGACTATTCCCTTTGCTTTTCATTGTCTGCATGATACCCTTGTAGTCAAGGAAATGAACCTCGGTGTACCAACTAAAGGAAAAATCTCAAACAATTAACTACCTCCTCTTCATGGATGATTTGAAACTGTATAGCAAAGATGAGACACAAGTGAGATCCTTCGTGAACACGGTCCACTAATATAGTACACTATTATAGTGTTTGCATGTGTGTGTGTGTGTGTGTGTGAGTCTGTCTGTGTGTCTGTGTCTGTGTGTGTGTATGTGTGTGTGTGTGTGTGTGTGTTTTTCAGGGTGATATAGCTTCAGTCTTTATTTAATATCATCATTCAGTAAAACTATAATTAAGCTCTTTGTATTGATTGATCGAGAATCAGCGTTTTTAAATTTTAATTATGACATTGGAAGCTAGTGAAAGCAAAGATAAATTCATCTTATGAAACAGGGAGAAATCTTTGTCCTTCGAAGAATCTGAAGCATGAATGAAATAATATTGGAGTGTCTGATATTTTGTATCTTCTTTTACAGATTAATCGACACCTGAAAATATGGAGCAAAAATTTCAAGCTTTGCTAACTTTTATGTTGATACTGTACATGAGATTATTTTGGGAGACCCATGCTGCTTTAGACCTTTGCATTGCATGTAGATGTCTACTTAAGCGTACGGTTCCAAGCGGTGCAGTTTTCTGCAAGTGCTCTACTCTTATTGCAGCCCCTATTTGTTAATTGTACCTCTCGATATGTTTATTCACTTTTCCCGGGGCTCCAACAATTATTGGTAACACTACCACCTTTTTCATCGACCACAACCACTATACCTCCCAAGCTAACCTGACACACCTATCGACTTTTCTTTCTTCCTTATCGCATAACGTGTCAGCTGGACATGCTGACATGATCCAGCATAGTTTACCTTCTTTCTCAATTAAGACTTTTCTGGTTTCCTATTTTCTATCACTAAATTCGTTTTATCATTTTGCCTGGAATGATTGGTTTCATTTTTGTGTCCTTCAACTACATGGATCAAAACCCAAAAATTGTCTTAAGTATTGAAAAATATGTCGAAAGTAATCATTTCCTTTTATGAGATCATCAGTGTTTCTCATGTCGTTTAGGATTTTCATAGGCGTTTACCGTCCGAAAGTTTCAAGGACGCCAACAATTTCAAAAGTATATATCAGGACGATGAAAAATATCCGTTCAATTTTATTGCAGAATTTTAATTACGCTGAATTAATTTTCTTCATTTCACGGATTCTTAAAGTGAAAGATTATGGAAATAAATATACTTTTTTTTATAAATGCGCAGACGATGGGCATTATTTACATTATTTACATTTGACGGATATTTGTTCTCATCTTTGTTGTCAAAACAATGTTTCGGATGATATGCTCTCCAGTCTTCATCGGGTATCTTGAGGAAATTTCGAATTTTTCGATGTTGTGACACTGGGGTAAAATATACGAAGCCCATTTTACCCATCATGATTACCCGTCTGAAAAGGGTAAACCAGGCACATGCATCACAACCATATATGCGCGACATGGTGATCTCATATCAAGATAAACAGCGCATGATCTTGCAGGTGGGAGCCCAGTTAGAATTTTCTTCAGGTCGAGTAGCCCATCCCGCTCAAAAGGTCCTTGAATAAGGTTTGTTTAAGGATGTTGAGCAAAACACCAATGCTTCCAAAGGTGAATTATTGAAATCCCAAAGAATTCCTCTCAACACATGGCTATGATGCTCCCCCACTACGTCTGCTCATGATCAGAGATGCATATTATCATCAGTCACCAAGGGACATGCTCAACTGGTTACGGTCAAACAACTGGCACGCAAATCTGTGGTATTAAGCAGAATATTTGCTGTAGCCCTTCTTTTATACCAAAACAAAACAATGTACATGATAACACTTTATTATTACTATTATTATTATTATTATTCAAGTCACTGCCTGGAGTCGAACTCGGAATCTTGGGGTTAGTAGCATGCACTCTTAACCATTACGCCATATGACCTACGGGAAAGGAATATGTATATACCGTATACATCAAAAGAAGGGAAATATACATTGTATACGGCACTAAGAAATAAGAATATAGAAGAAGAAAAAATTATATTGATGGGGTTCACCTGGTACAGGATGACCTCAATGGATAATTGAAGAAACTCTGCATCTAAGATCATCCAGAATACCAGGGAGAAGTGCACTTTCCAAGTCCATTCCTTCAACTCACAGGTCTATACTTAGAGCACTATAATCCACTCTTGCCATTTTGAGAACTTTCACCCACCTTTTGATAAATTCATTCCAGGACAACACCTCACTCTCCTCACTAAGTATATGGCCCGTAGCAAACAAGCTGATGTCAACCAGAAACACACGCATCAATGGTTACGAAGCTCAGGGCTAAGAGCAGATAGTGAAGGTTTCATATTAGATGCTCAAGACTAAAGCTTATTAACCCGGAACTACCAAGCCAATGTGATAAAAAATGAAGCTGTTCGAAAATGCCGATTCTGCAACGATGAGATTGAAAGTATAGACCACCCAATCTCAGGGTTTAGAGTTTTAGCACCTGTAGAATATAAAACAAGACGTGCTTCATGATAAAAACTGGTGGGAACACAAACCACCCCCAGTACTTGAAAATGATCACATTGCACTCCTCTGGAACTTCACCATTCAAACTGACAGAAAGATAGACGCAAATAGGCCAGACATCATGCTGAAAGACTTCAGACAAAAATCATGCCTCCTCATTGATATGACTGCCCCAATCGATATAAACGTATCTGTCAAGACCTACCAAAAACTGAGCAAATATAGAAATTAGCAAAATGTGGAATCTGAAGACGAAAACAATACCTATTGTCATAGGTGCCCTGGGAATGACAGCGAAACGGGCTGATTACTACCTAGCTCAGATACCAG
>NC_069009.1:10222882-10225033 GCF_001194135.2 Octopus bimaculoides
CGCATATATGGTTGTGATGCATGTGCCTGGTGTACCCTTTTCAGACGGGTAATCATGATGGGTAAAATGGACTTCGTATATTTTACCCCAGTGTCACAACATCGAAAAATTCGAACTTTCCCCAAGATACCCGATGAAAGACTGGAGGGTATATCATCCGAAACATTGTTTTAACAACAAAGATGAGCACAAATATCCGTCAAATGTAAATAATGTAAATAATGCCCATCGTTTGCGCATTTATTAAAAAAAAGTATATTTATTTCCATAATCTTTCACTTTAAGAATCCGTGAAATGAAGAAAATTAATTCAGCGTAATTAAAATTCTGCAATAACATTGAACGGATATTTTTCATCGTCCTGATATATATTTTTGAAATTGTTGGCGTCCTTGAAACTTTTGGACGGTAAACGCCTATGAAAATCGTAAACTACGTGAGAAACACTGATGATCTCATAAAAGGAAATGATTACTTTCGACATATTTTACAATTCTTAAGACAATTTTGGGGTTTTGATCCATTTAGTTGAAGGACACAAGAATGAAACCAATCATTCCAGGCAAAATGATAAAACGAATTTAGTGATAGAAAATAGGAAACCAGAAAAGTCTTAATTGAGAAAGAAGGTAAACTATGCTGGATCATGTCAGCATGCCCAGCTGACACGTTATGCGATAAGGAAGAAAGAAATGTCGATAGGTATCTCAGGTTAGCTTGGGAGGTATAGTGGTTGTGGTTGATGAAAAAGGTGGTAGTGTTACCAATAATTGTCGGAGTCCTGGGAACAGTGATTAAACATATCGAGAGGTACAAGTAACAAATAGGGGCTGCAGCAAGGGTAAAACACTTGCAGAAAACTGCACCTCTTTGACTCGCTCGAATACTCCAGAATGTGCTCGAAAAAGAAGAGGTGTTACCTTATTTCACTGGTAGTGAACAGCGGACACCGTAGTACATTACTAGCGTTAGAAGCTGTGAAAGGATGGATGGATGGATGTATTCTTTTATACCTTTATTCGTTCCAGTCGTTTCATTGCTGCCAAACTGAAACACGGTCTTCGAGAGTTTTAGTCGAATAAATCGACCTGATGACCTATTTCTTAAACCTAGTATTTCTTCTATAGGCGCCTTTTGTCGAAACGCTAAGTTACAGAGAGGTAAAGACACCAACACCGGTTGTCACACATGCTGGTAGACAAACACAGGCACAAAGAAACACACACATACAGGCACACATATACACACACGCGCGCAGCAATACACACGCACATACACACACACACACGACTGAGCTCTTCCACTGTACGTTTACCAAATCCATTCATAAGGTGTTGGTCGGCCTGAGGTTATAGTAGAAGACACTTGCCTAAGATGCCGCGCAGTGGGATTGTGTCCAAGCATTGAGAAAGATAATGAAATATAATCAGGATGTTATCAATATGCAACTCATGACGTAAATAACAAGTGTATATCACATACGAGCGCATACACAGTCATACGAGCAGAAATAGAAGGAATGAAGTAAGGGATATAAATCTTTTAGGAGATAATAAACAAGGCTGGATTCCAATTGAGATTAAGACAAATAACATCTGTGACACAGTTTTTTTCTAATTCACCCTCGACTCTCAGGGAATGACATAACGAAACAAATGAAAGAATCATTGAGTCAGAAATTTACCGAAAATTATCTTTTTAATTGTTTCATTCATTGGACTGTGGCCATACTGGGGCACCGTTTTAGTCGAATGAATCGACCCCAGCATCTATCTTTTAAAAGCTGGTAACTATTATATCGGTTGCTTTGCCGAACCGGTATGTTACGGAAACGTAACTACACCGATACCCGTTGTGAAGCGATGGTGGAGACATACATACATACATACATACATACATACATACATACATACATATGTACGTAAGTATGTATACATGCATATATATACGTGCATACGTTTGTATGTATGCATGTATGTATGTATTTATGAATGTACGTATGTACATACATACATACGTATGTACGTAAGTATGTATACATACATACATATACGTATGTATGTATGTATGAATGTATGCATGTATGCATGCATGTTTGTATGTATGTATGTATGTATGTATGTATGTATGTATATATGTATGTATGTATGC
>NC_069009.1:10227572-10228505 GCF_001194135.2 Octopus bimaculoides
ATATATATATATATATATATATATATATATACATACATACAACGAGCTTCTTTCAGTTTCCTTCTACCAAATCCACTCAGAACGCTTTAGCCGGCCCGTGGCGATGTTTGAAGGCACTTGCCTAAAGTGCTAAGCAATGCTTCTAACCGCACAGCCACACCTGCGCCTAAATAAATACAAAACAAACCGGAACAATCACCTTCAAATTTTCTCTATTTGAAAGTATCTATCCTGACGAGTTTTCCACTTTTCGAAGCAGTGCTAGAACGCTTGAGAAGGATACCATTTCGTGCTTCCATCGTTTTGTCGTCGCTTCTTCCACATCTGGAAATTTCGTAGAACCAGCTTTCGTTACCAGTGATGACCTTAAAAAATAAAATGATTCAAATCAACATCCAATTATTCATTCAATTTACGACACACAACTCCTTCAATCAACAACATCACGTGTTTGAATAATGTGCGACGTCTTCTATAATGACAACAGCAACAACAGCTGCACAAGCACCAGCACCAGCAGCATCGGTAGTAGTAGTAGTAGTAGTAGTAGTAGTAGTAGTAGTAGTAGTAGTAGTAGTAGTAATGGTGAAGGGCAACTTGACAAGCAGAATTTACTGCCAGAAGAAGAGTAAAGTTGCAGGAAGAAGGCGAGAGGGACGCATGATCTCTTTATACATAGACAAAGAAGTTCTGAATGAAGTAAAAGCTAGAAAGATAAACCTAACAATAACATGGATAGATTATAGGAAAGCCTATGATATGATCCCAATCACATGTATAAGTTAATATTTGAGTATATTCCGTGTAGCAGACAACGTAATAGAATTAATTAGATTTAGCATGAAGAATTGGAAAGTACATCTGTACTCAGCTGACACACTCTTAGGAAAAGTTAATATCAAAAGATGAATTTTCCAGGGTGAATCGTTGTCC
>NC_069009.1:10229298-10230327 GCF_001194135.2 Octopus bimaculoides
TAAATTTATATACCAAGGAAACCGGAAGTCAAGTAAATAGACGAATTTTAAATGTAAATCGCAAAGTCGGTGTAAATCACAAACTATACCATTTCAACTAATGTCGATCGCATAATACACTGGCACCTCACTTTCTATCACACAAAACAACCGGCTAGTACACTACGATTTTATTTTTGTTTATTCCTCTTGGTTATTATTTTTTTTTCGGAGATTTACCATTTCCATATCTCCTCGGGACGTAAGCAGTGGGTTGAATATCTGAAGAATGTCCCAACTTCATAGTTACTCAAAAAGAATCAACACGTAATATCGCTCGTCAAAGTTTTGCTCCGGTTCACTCATACAACATAGGAGATTGTGAAGGTCTGTGAGAGATTCTTGTTATATAATTGTGTCCGAGCAGTGAGAGAGATGAAATATAATCAGGATGTTATCAACACGCAAATCATGACGAAAATAACAAGTGTATATCACATACGAGCGCGTACACAGGCATACGAACAGAAATAGAAGTAATAGTGTAAGGGACATAACTCTCATTACATCCCTTTTTCTTTAAATTTACTTTACCTTATATTAGGAAATAATAAACGAGGCTGGATTCCGGATGAGATTAAGAAATGACATGTGTGACACAGGAAACTTTTTCTAATTCACTCTCGACTCTCAGGGAATGTCAGAACAAAACAAATGAAAGAAACACACACACACACACCCGAATACACACACACGCAAATATATAGACACACGCTAGCAGCCATAAACACACACACACACACACACACACGGCTGACTTCATCCACTGTCCGTCTACCAAATCTCTTCTATTATAGGTCCAAGGCTATAGTAGAACACTTACCGAAAGTAGAACGCTGTGGGACTGAAACTGGGACCATGTAGTCGGGAAGCAATCTTCTTAACACTCAGCTACGCCTACAGGAAGCAAAATTTGTGAACTTTCTCCTGCTTAAGTATTTATATACAGAGAATAGAAAGTAGCTATCGCTCCACAGGATTTTCGCATTT
>NC_069009.1:10230559-10231009 GCF_001194135.2 Octopus bimaculoides
AAACGACATGAGAAACACTGATGATCTCATAAAAGGAAATGATTACTTTCGACATATTTTACAATGCTTAAGACAATTTTTGGGTTTTGATCCATGTAGTTGAAGGACACAAGAATGAAACTAATCATTCCAGGTAAAATGATAAAACAAATTTAGTGATAGAAAATAGGAAACCAGAAAATTCTTAATTGAGAAAGAAGGTAAACTATGCTGGATCATGTCAGCATGCCCAGCTGACACGTTATGCGATAAGGAAGAAAGAAATGTCGATAGGTATGTCAGGTTAGCTTGGGAAGTATAGTGGTTGTGGTCGATGAAAAAGGTGGTTGTGGTACCAATAGTTGTTGGAGCCTTGGGAACAGGGATTAAACATATCGAGAAGTACAAGGAACAAATAGGGGCTGCAATAAGAGTAGAGCACTTGTAGAAAACTGCACCTCTTGGAACCGC
>NC_069009.1:10231019-10232632 GCF_001194135.2 Octopus bimaculoides
TTGGAACCGCTCGAATACTCCGGAAGGTGCTCGACAAATAAGAGGTGTTACCTTAGTTCTCTGGTAGTGAACAGCTGACACCGTAGTACATCTCCAGCGTTAGAAGCTGTGTATGTATGTATGTATGTACGTATGTATGTATGTATGCATGCACGTATGTATTCTTTTATACCTTTATTCGTTCCAGTCTTTTCATTGCTGCCAAACTGAAACACGGTCTTCAAGAGTTTTCGACGAATAAATGGAGCCGAGGACCTATTTCTTATACCAAGTATTTCTTCTATAGGCGCCTTTTGTCGAATCGCTAAGTTACGGAGAGGTAAAGACACCAACACCGGTTGTCACACATGATGGTGGACAAACACAGGCACGAAGAAACACACACATACAGGCACACGCACACACACACGCACACATATACACACACGCAAGCAGCAATACACACACACATACAGGCACACACACACACGCGACTGACCTCTTCCAGTGTCCGTCTACCAAATCCATTCATAAGGTGTTGGTCGGCCTGAGGTTATACTAGAAGACACTTACCTAAGATGATCGCGCAGTGGGACTGAAGTTGGGAACATGTAGTTGGGAAACAATCTCCTTACCACCCTGCCATGTTATATAATTGTGTCCGAGCATTGACAAAGATAATGAAAGATAATCAAGATGTTATCAATATGCAAATGATGACGAAAATAACAAGTGTATATCACATACGAGCGCATACAGTCATACGAGCAGAAATAGAAGGAATGAAGTAAGGGATATAAATCTTATTACATCCCTTTATCTTTAAATTTACTTTATTTTATATTAGGAGATAATAAACAAGGCTGGATTCCGATTGAGATTAAGACAAATAACATCTGTGACACAGTTTTTTTCTAATTCACCCTCGACTCTCAGGGAATGACATAACGAAACAAATGAAAGAATCATTGAGTCAGACATTTACCGAAAATTATCTTTTTAATTGTTTCATTCATTGGACTGTGGCCATACTGGGGCACCATTTTAGTCGAATGAATCGACCCCAGCATCTATCTTTATCGATTGCTTTGCCGAACCTCTATGTTACGGGAACATAAGTACACCAATACCCGTTGTGAAGCGATGGTCGATACATACATACATACATACATACATACATACATGCATGCATGCATACATACATACATACATACATACATACATACATACACACATACACACATATATACATATGTACGTAAGTATGTATACATGTATGCATATACGTACGTACGTATGTATATATGTATGTATGTATGTATGTTTGTATGTATGTATGCACGTATGTATTCTTTTATACTTTTATTCGTTCCAGAATTTCCACGGCAGTCACGTTGATGCACCGCCTTCAAGGGCTTTTGTCGAATTAATCGACCCTGGACTTGTTTCTTAAACCTGGTATTTCTTCTCTCTGCCTCTTCTGCCAAACTGGTTAGTTACGGAGGGGTAAACACAGCAATACTGGTTGTCACATGGTGATGGGGGACAAACACAGACACAAAGAAAGAGACACACACACATTTATATACAAATAAATATGGATACATATATATATATACATATATATATATATA
>NC_069009.1:10233127-10235969 GCF_001194135.2 Octopus bimaculoides
TAATAATAATAATAATAATAATAATAATAATAATAATAATAATAATAATAATGATGATGATGATGATGATGATGATGATGATGATGATGATGATGATAATAATAATAATAACAATAATACCCTGATGCAGTACTAGGCAGTGGCTCTCATAGCTTCTGATCTTAATTGATTGGAAGTGTTATCATGTACGTTGTTTTGTCATGGTATAAAATTTGGGCTACAGCAAATGTTCTGCTTAATACCACAGATTTGCTTGTCATTTTTTTTACCTTAACCAGTTGAGCATGTGCCTTGGTGGCTGACCATATGTGCATCTCTGATCATGAGAAGAAGTAGTGGGGGAGCATCATAACCATGTGTTGAGAGGAATTCTTTGGGGTCTGAATAATTCACTTTTGAAAACGTGGTTGTTTTGCTCAACATCGTTAAACAAACGTTTTCTCTATTTGAAAGCATCTGTCCTGACGAGTTTTCCACTTTTCGAAGCAATGCTAGAACTCTTGGGAAGGATACCATTTCGTGCCTCCATCGTTTTTTCGTCGCTTCTTCAACATCTGCATATTTTGTAGCACCACCTTTCTTTACCGGTGATGAACTTCAAAAGTAAAATGATTGAAATCCACATCCGATTATTCATTCAGTTTACGACACACGTTCAGTCGTGGTAACGTTTGATCTTCCGTCATGAAAAGAGGCGTAAATTTTGATGCAGCACATTTTATTCGCAATTCCTCGCTCAAAATTAGTTGACAAGTGTTCGTGGACACACCAATCATATCAACAAGTTCGTCACTTATTCAGTGATTGTCCACCATGAGCAGTTCATGAATTATCACGATGTTTTCATTCGTTCGGGAGGTCTACGGATGCCCTGAACGAGGTTGATATTCGGGCGACATGTCACCATTCCTAAAGCATGAGAACCACTGCTAAACTTTTGTGTCCTTGTAACCTGTCAGAAGCATGACAACTCTTTCTGCAGCCCTTTTCCTCAGCAGAAAACAGAATTTCACGGAAGCATGCTGTTCCTTCTTTTCAGCCATCGCAATAATCTACGATGAAGGGAGAAGCATAGTAGGGCAAACACGCACCACATGGGGGTAGGGCAGAGCTCGAAGACGCCGGTCGGTCTACTGAATCCAGATGGTCGTGTCATGGAGCTTCTGGGGGCGGAAACCAGAACTACAACGGGTTTGTCCTACAGACAACGGACTACTACATCTGGTTTGTCCCACAGACATCGTCTCCAAACTTTCATATAACATACCATTATTTTTACTTATTAATACAAAATTATGCGACGAAGGGACTATATAATCCGCAATAATGCATTATAACTTTAAACACAGCTAACGGGGTGACAATTGGGTGAAACGAAGAAAATGTGATAATCGAAGGCCGAATATAATATTCTTTAAGAAGGACAAGCAAGAGGGACAAACAATCGCCATGGCAGTGACACAAGATCAACATGTTACCATGAAAGAAAAAGAAAAGGTTGATAAAAATGGAGATCTGAGAAATAAGATCGTCGAGATGTGACAGCTACAAGTATCAAGCATAAAGTTTGTCCCTGTTGTCATCGGAGCATTGCGTTCAATACCACCTAACCTGATGAAAATTCTAAAACCTTTAGAAACACCCTACAATCAATGTGTATTGCAAAACCCGGCATTACTTGGAATTGTATGAATACTACGTAAAGTAGTGTGTCTGAGGTTCTTGTTGTGACTTGACAGACGGTACAAACCCCCGGTACACACAAATCCTTCAATCAACAACGGCACGAGTTTGAATACTGTGCGACGTCTTCAATAATAACAACAGCAGCAACAGCACCAGCAGCACTAGCACCAGCATCCCCGGTAGTAGTAGTAGTAGTAGTAGTAGTAGTAGTAGTAGTAGTAGTAGTAGTAGTAGTAGTAGTAGTAATGGTGAAGGGCAACTTGACAAGCAGAATTTACTGCCAGAAGAAGAGTAAAGTTGCAGGAAGAAGACGAGATGGACGCATGATCTCTTTATACATAGACAAAGAAGTTCTGAATGAAGTAAGAGCTAGAAAGATAAACCTAACAATAACATGGATAGATTATAGGAAAGCCTATGATATGATCCCAATCACATGTATAAGTGAATATTTGAGTATATTCCGTGTAGCAGACAACGTAATAGAATTAATTAGATTTAGCATGAAGAATTGGAAAGTACATCTGTACTCAGCTGACACACTCTTAGGAAAAGTTAATATCAAAAGATGAATTTTTCAGGGTGAATCGTTGTCCCATTTAAAGCAATGACGCCTCACATGGCAGCAGGGCACTCGACGACGCCGGTCGGCAAACTGATGCCTGATGATTGCGTCATGTAGCTTCTGGCTGCCGAAGCCTGAAATACAATTTCTCCCACAAACAGCATATCCGGTTACTACAATTTTTTGGAAATAATTCTATAATGATAATAATAAATTGAGATATTGTAAATTTCTGTTTTAATATATTTTCTTTTCAGAAGAGCCAAGTTATTTTTGTATATATTTCCAATTATTATCATTTATTGTTTACTGGATTCAATCACTCCACTGAGGTCATGCTGGGACCGGCGTGGAAGGAATTTAGACGAATGAATCGACCACAGTAAAACTTTGTAAAGCCTGTTACTAATACTACTACAAATTTCTTTTCCCGAAATCACTAATTTAAGGGGGACGCGAACACACCAACACCGACTGCCAAGTACCATCCGTGGAAATCAAAAACACACACATAAACGTATGTATATATATATATATATATAAATATATATATATATGTGTGTGTGTGTGTGTGTGTGTGTGTGTGTGTGT
>NC_069009.1:10236578-10238957 GCF_001194135.2 Octopus bimaculoides
CTGAAGAATGTCTCAACTTCATAGTTACTCAAAGAGAATCAACACGTACTATCGCTCGTCAAAGTTTTAATCCGGTTCACTCATACAACAACATAAGAGATCTTTGAGAGATTCTTGTTATGTAAATGTGTCCAAGCATTGAGAAAGATAATGAAATATAATCAGGATGTTATCAACACGCAAATCATGATGAAAATAACAAGTTTATATCACATACGAGCGCGTACACAGGCATACGAACAGAAATAGAAGTAATAGTGTAAGGGATATAACTCTCATTACATCCCTTTTTATTTTACCTTATGTTAGGAAATAATAAACAGAGTTGTATTCCGAATGGAATTAAGACAAATGACATCTGTGACACAGGATTTTTTTTCTACTTCACCCTCGACTCTAAGGGAATGTCATAGCAAAGCAATAGAAAGAATCATTGACTCAAAAATTTACCAAAATTATCTTTTTAATTGTTTCATTCATTGGACTGGGGTCATACTGGGGCACCTTCGTCAACAATTTTTAGTCGAATGAATCGACCCCAAGATATATATTTTAAAACCTGGTAACTTTTATATCGGTTGCTTTGCCGAACCGCTATGTTACGGAAATGTAACTACACCGATGCCCGTTGTGAAGCGATGGTGGAGCCGTACATACATACATACATACAGACATACAGACATACATACGTACATACGTAAGTATGTATAAATGCATACGTATACGTACTTACGTATGTATATATGTATGTATGTATGAAAGTATGTATGTATGTACGTACGTAAATACATACATACATACATACATACATACATATGTACGTAAGTATGTATACATACATACGTACGTATGTATGTATGTACGTACGTATGTACGTATGTATGTATGTATGAATGCACGTATGTATTCTTTTATACCTTTATTCGTTACAGTCGTTTCACCGCAGCCAAGCTGGAGCACCGTCTTCAAGTGTTTCAGGCGAATAATCGAACCCAGGACTTATTTCTTAAACCTAGTATTTCTTCTATTGTCTTCTTTTTTCGAACGACTAATTCAAACACAGACAAGAAGAAACACACACACACATACACGCACACATCTACACACACGCTCGCAGCCATACACACACACACACACACACACACACACACACACACACACACACGGCTGACTTCATCCACTGTCCGTCTACCAAATCTCTTCTATTATAGGTCCAAGGCTATAGTAGAACACTTACCGAAAGTAGAACGCTGTGGGACTGAAACTGGGACCATGTAGTCGGGAAGCAATCTTCTTAACACTCAGCTACGCCTACAGGAAGCAAAATTTGTGAACTTTCTCCTGCTTAAGTATTTATATACAGAGAATAGAAAGTAGCTATCGCTCCACAGGATTTTCGCATTTATAAAAAGAGCACATGTATATTTATTTCCATAATCTTTCACTTTAAGAATCCGTCAAGTGAAGAAAACTAATTCAGTGTAATTAAAATTCTGCAATAACATTGAACGGATATTTTTCCTCGTCCTGATATATATTTTTGAAATTGTTGACGTCCTTGAAACTTTCGGACGGTAAATGCCTATGAAAATCGTAAACGACATGAGAAACACTGATGATCTCATAAAAAGAAAGGATTACTTTCGACATATTTTACAATGCTTAAGACAATTTTTGGATTTTAATCCATGTAATTGAAGGACACTAGAATGAAACTAATCATTCCAGGCAAAATGATAAAACAAATTTAGGTATACCGAGTAGAAAGAACGACCATGTAAATATTTAAACATCACTTATTAAGTGATCTGCTTAATAACACCTTATTATTTCGTATTTATTTTTTTATGATTTAGTATTTTCATAGCAAAACTTTTGTTTCGACTTTAAAGATGTAGTGGTCAAAGAAACTTTGAAAGGTCAATAAATACAATCGCTTGCGTAGGAGACAATCTTAATGGGAAGGATTACAAAAAAAGATGAATCGACAATTAGGTAATAATAATCCTTTCTACTATAAACACAAGGCCTGAATTTGTGAGGAGGGGACAATTTGATTACATTGACCCCAGTGTTTCACTCGTACTCATTTAATCGACTCTGGAAGAAGGGAAGGCAAAGTATACCGCGGCAGAATTTGAATACAGAATTTGTTTTGTGTGATAGAAAGTGAGGTGCCAGTCTATTATGTGATCTACATTAGTTCAAATGGTATAGTTTGCTGCTAATCAATTCGCCCAACATGTGAATGATTTTGCCAGATCGCCGTCTTAATTATAATAATAGTAATAATAATATTTTTAACAAAAGGATTGACATAACTCTTCACGAAGGTAAATAGTGAAGACGAAGAGTGCGATTTTAGATGTTTTATTTTTT
>NC_069009.1:10240529-10241155 GCF_001194135.2 Octopus bimaculoides
ATGTGATAATCTTCCTTCGTTTTTAAATCTCACGATATTTTCTAGTTGCAAATACAAATGTAGTTTTCCGGCTGGTAAACTACATTTTTATTTTTATTGTTGCCGTCAGTACTTCTGTTTTTTTTCTGTTTCTTGTTTTTCGGATACTTACCATTTCCAAATCTCCTTCGGACTTAAGCATTGAGCTGAATATCTGAAGAATGTCCAAACTTCAATGTTACTCAAAGAGAATCAACACGTAATATCGCTCGTCAAAGTTTTTCTCTGATTCACTCATACAACAACATAAGAGATAGTTAAGTTCTTTTAGAGACTCTTGTTGTATAAATGTGTCCGAACATTGAGAAAGATAATAAGATATAATCAGGATGTCATCAATATGCACAAATGATAACAAAAACAGCAGGTCTGTTGTTGCTGCCTGATTGGACTCTTTCCTTCATCTCATCCTCCATTACCTCAGTGTTACAGGTTCAAATCCTCTCTCTTCCTTTCATCTCATGTACAACTGCCTTTTCTCTCTCTCTCCCTTGTAGTTTCCCCCTTTCCTTTGATCCTGGGCTAAATACAGAATCATCCAACTGACCACCACCACTGACAATAGTATCTTTAATGGTCAGATGAAA
>NC_069009.1:10241255-10250630 GCF_001194135.2 Octopus bimaculoides
TGATGATGATGATGATGATGATATATATATATATATGTATGTATATATATGGGGGGTGTCTTTGTGTGTATGAGTGAGACAGAGAAAGAAACAGACACATCGCTTATTTCTCAATTCACAACCACCAACCCCATTCTCTATTACCATTTCCTGATCCAATCTCCAATGATAATCCTTGGTTATATTATTATGTAACAAACACTATTCCCTATTCCGTCTCCTTTCATCCTCAAAGGCATGACCTCTCCATTGTAGAGAAGGTAATCCATCTCGAATGTTGGCCATTGGAACATGGCATCACAGTGTGAAGAAGTGACCTATTGAGGAGAGGAGATATTATTCTTTATTAACAATGATGCTGGGTAGAAGAGAGATCCGTAGACGATAAAATTTATAGTGCTGGTGCCATGGTAAATACATTCAGTCCATTCGAGAAAGAGTTCTGACTCAAACAGCTCCTCTCTGTCACACTTCTTTTATACGATATATATGCTTTGACGTTCTGTGGAAATGTCATAATAATGTTGTATCTTAGAATACCAGAGAATGGATACAATGTTTCCTTGTACTTATGTTTTGTATGTACAATTATATATGCATATACAAAGGTAACAGCATGTATCCATTGGTAGATCTGTTGGTATTTATTGTTAAGTGTTGCAGAATTCTAGCAGCTCTTTGATTCTCATAGGAATAAAGGTCACTACAGAGGTGTGACTATTATTCAGGCAGTTGATGGTCATCTGTGTAGTGTAGTAATGTCTACTTTGGTGAGAAGAGTCTACTCTGGCAGCCAGCTACCTCCACACCTACTGGAATTGTCTATCAGACAAACACTTTGAACAATTTATTAATAACTATAATGTGTTGGTGTGCTGCCTCAACTGTGACAGCAATTCTTACCTCCTTTACTTCACCTTCATCATCAAAAGATGTTTCCTTATTCATTCATCATCATCATCATCATCATCATCATAATGCGATGACTGTTTTTTATGCTGGCATGGGTTGGACGGTTTGACAGGAGCTGGCCAGCTAAAGATCTACTTGGGTTCCATATCTCTTTTCACATGGTTTCTATGGCTGGATGCCCTTCCTAATGACAACCACTTTATACAGTGTACAGGTTGCTTTTCTGCAGCAGCGAAATGGATATTTGCGTGGCACCAGCATGAGTCATTTTTACGTGGCACCGGCACCAACCATCCCACAAGATTAGGTTCTCTCAGGTGAAGAGAGATGCAGGGGGCATACTTGTATGCATGGACAACCAAGACTTAGCTGGACATATCTTCTCAAGTCCAGCAAACCACCAAACCCTCGGTCCCTTGTCATCCCCTCCCCAATACCTGAAGCTCCTTTCTCACCACTTTATTGCACACCTTCCTTCGTCGACCCCTTCCACACATTCCTGCCACAATTAGAGATCAGCACATCTTGATGCAGTTATCTTCATCCATGTGCATTACATAACCATACCAGTGCAGTCTTCTCTCTTGCGCACAACATCTGATGCCTCATAAACCCAGTTTTTCTCTCAAATCCACTTAATTATGGAAGCCTTATTGATCTGTTTGGATATGTCTGTGTGGCGTTGATTTAGTTGTTATGTCTGAAAACATTACCAAGTTCTTCTGTGTTGGCACTGAACATTTAGAACGGCTGCTCTTCATCGAAATTGCAACAACAAAATATTTGGAACAGATTCTCTCAATGACATACTGAAATAGTGTCAAAGATTTGTAAACTAGACATATCAAACCCCTTTAAAATCAAAAGAATTTTTTTAAATATATAAGAAAAACAGGAAAACAACTTCTTTTTGATGAAGAATATTGTTTATTTACATTGAGATGAATCACACAACTCTATAATGTATGATGTAATATATATTTTAGAATATGTTCTGCCACTGTAGCTTGTACAATGTAATATATATTTCAAGCATTGGATTATGAATATAATTTAGTAATAAATTCAATTAGGGTTAAATATACAAAATATATTCAAGTAAAGGAAATAAACATTTGAAAGATTTGTTGAATCCGAGACATACAAGGTGAGACAACATAAGAATTTTAAATGGAGATTTTGTGTTACTTTTATAAGATTGCTAACATGTAAGAGTAACAAGTTGAATCAGATAATGTCATCATTGTGTGTGTAGGAGGAGATGCTATTCCAGTGGAAAACATACACTGTCTCTAGTTTACTAATATTTTATTAACAATTAACTAAACAGAAATCACTATGCTAACTAACTTTGTTCAAGAACCTTAGATATAACCTGCCATTTGATGTGTGGCTATTCCAGAAACATCATATCAAAAAGATGGGATATAGTAATAAAGCCCCTAATGTCAATGCTATATGGGGCCACATTTCTCAGCACCGATTCACAATATTTTAAAGCTAAAGTAATAAAAAAGTGTGCCCTAAAGACGTTATGTAAGTTTAATTTCCAGTTCCGTCCAAGAGGGTCCTGTGATCTCCGACAACAAACTGAAATAATTATCTCTCATAATAAAAGAATCCATCAAAACGGTTATCTAAACATCCGTAAATCATGATGAAATAATCCGAAACATGTATGGCCTTGATGTGGCAGACTTCAATTTCTTGAGAGCTGAGAAAGATTTCGCATTTGCTGTCTACAGATATTTGATGGATATTGTTATTAAAATCTGATATGTAAATATTTTCGCCATGGATGGTCAAGGATTTGTTGAAAATGTTTGGAAATGGTTCATCACTTTGAATCATTAGTTGTTGACTCCTAACCAAATTGTCTCTATACCAACATAAATCGTAATGATCTTCCTTGTATTTAAGAACGACGATGTCTTCATTCGATGTCACACCCAATGCTACAACCTTCCCCTCCTTCCCTAAATTCACTCGACCCATATACTCATACATTTCACCATAAATGTGAAGTATGTCTGCATATGACACAAACGGAGTATTACTACATTCATTTCGAGCGTCTTCGAACACACATACCAGATTATTGTCATTCTTTTTGTACATTAAATTGTATGGTTTTTCAGTTGTGATCTTTTTTAAAAGACACAGATCTGTATTGAAGAACATCAGTTGTTTATCATCACGAATGAGGACTACAAAGGATTCATCGGTCCATTGACATATATCTTGAGCTTCTTTTTCAAATGTTTGACTGTAAAGCAGATGACCGTCTCCCCTGGTGACCATGAGAGTACATTTATGGAGGAGCACGACAATACTATTGTCTTGTAGCATAATTAGCTTAAAAGCATTAAGAAAAGAAAACATCAAATTTGAATCTAGTAAACCAGATAGGGAAAATGAAAGCGGAAACATTGCTGTTCTGTGTGGCAGTCTTCTCACTGATATTTCATCAATTACTGACATACTCTCCGCTATGTAATTACCACGTCTCACTTCTAATCTACCTTTAGCAACTATTTCGTTTGATGTACATCTTCTTTCTCCTCCATCGTCACTGTTTTTAAGTTTATTAAATAATTCATTACTGAACATTTCCTTGTTCTTCTGAGATGTAATAGAAGGGAAATGAAGCCCAGAATCAAGATTTGATAATGACATAGATTCCAGAACCTTCAGATGGTCCCCATCAATTTTTATAGTATCACATTCAATCATGTTGATATGTACACACCAGTAAATATTTCCCATTTTTCTCCATATTCCACCATAAGGTACTCGACTTTCCCAAACTTTATATTTCTCCAAGTCTTGTGGCTTCAATTGAAATATTTCTCGTCTGTTAGGGACTGTGATCAATATATTTGTTTCTCCAGTAAAACATACACCACCAACCAAACTTCCAAAATCTCTGTAACATAGCAACTTCCCGTCTTCATCAAATAGTTTAACATTTCCACTATTGGCTTTTTCGCACACAACTGTCTTTCCTTCATCAGAGATATCGATATCTTTTACTTGAACAGGACAATTGTTTATTTGTAACCGTGAAACGGGGAATTTTTCCCGATTAATCTTGTACAAACCTTCAATATACAAGTACGAGTCATAGCTTGCAACAAATCTCGGACCTTTACAGTTAATACTGTTGAAATCCAACGCACGTTTATAATGCCTTTCATTTAAGAATATTCTCTTGTATTCACCGTTCTGCAACAATGAGACAATACGATACTTTTTCGTGTTTTCATAGATGTTCTTCCGTCCAGTAATGTACAAATAAGTATCATCGGTTGCCATAGAGGTGTGTCGGGAATAAATGCTGTGCTTAAATAAATATAAATATTGCCCGTTAGGGTTCAGAATAGTGATGAACCTGTCGGTATTGACGATGATGTTGTCATTAGCAATAACTGAGATATGGGTGATATTGTATCTGTAGCGCTTCCAAAATAAGTCTATTTCTCTCATAATACGGACAGCTGACTGTATTTCATCGATATATATATAAAACAGGCAGTTTTCAATTTCGGGTATGAAGGCACCACCATCAACATTACTACTACTACTACTACTACTACTACTACTACTACTACTACTACTACTACTACTACTACTACTACTACTACTACTACACACCAATAGATTGTCGGATCGACAAGCGATACAATTGTATCTATTTTCTGTGTGGTAAGTTGCCAAGAACAATGGAAATTCCACTTTTAATGTTAACAGTTGATAGTTATTGGTCGTTATAACCAATGTGTTTGATCGCCAGCAACACATATGTCTTGGGACAACATTATTTAACTTGATAGAGTCAACAAGTTGACCATCAAAAGTTAATATCTTAATGTTTTGATTTGTGCTGTCATATAGAGCAACCAGGTTATTTTCTGTAATAACCAAACAACCAATCTCCATTGGATGTTTATCTCCAAAACTTTGAGGGACAACAACTTCATGAGCTTTATCAGAAACTGTGAGATCTTGTAGATACAATCTGGAAGACAACATTTCACTGAGACTGATGTTTCTAGAAAATACATCTACCAGATCGATGAACATGTTAATTTGACTGCTTGTAACGTGATCTCTCACTAGCAAGTCATGTTCATTTACAGCAAACATGCGGCTGTTGTCGATCAAATGAACACACATGTTATCAATACATCCACCATAGAGATTGGAGGGTGTTTTCACTTGGGACAGCAAAACACTGGGGACTATCTTACTGCTGATGATGCTTCTCCTCCTTCGCCACCTGCTGCTCCTGATGGTCTTGTAGAGGAATACTGTTTTCTTACCAACAATTAATAGCTTTAGTGTTTCGTTTTCTAATGATAATGATTTCATTATAAAAGGAATATTAATTCTACGAATTCTTTCAACTTGATTACAATTTCTAATGGCTGAAATATCTAAATAAGATGGTTTATCGCAATAACAAATAATGCGACCTTCACCCAGCTTACACACACGTACATAAGGCTGGTTTAATGATACACTTCTGACTGTCTTTGATAAGTTTCCGATGATCCTTAGTTGCTTCTCTCGAGGTAATGTGACACCTATCTGATTAGAATTCCATCGACATATATCTGTAGCTGTAGACGGCAGCGGTAATCTGGACACAATGTCTCCTTCATTGGAAATGTATAACAAACAGTCATTATATATGTTGGACACCACCAACTGTCCATTCGCCAGTTGACATATTTCGGCAATGAGAAGATTGTCATTCTCTTTTTCTTCGAGACGTATATTTAAATTTCTATTATAAGGATTTTTAAAGGTTACATGAGAGTCTGACCAGTCATGGTACTTGTAAAGAAGAATCCGACTGCGTAGATCGTCTAGGACATAAGCTGTTCCTTGGAAAACAGCAGAGTGATAGCAAAAGTTTGAAGGAAGTTTCAGCTGCCATTTCCTTTGTCCAGTTGTATTGTAACATGTCATCAAAGACTCTCTCCTGAAGATAACAAAGAAATATAATGTGTCTGTGAAGACATGATGAGGGTAGCCATTGAACTCAATGTGTTTCTTGGAAAGCTCTTCACCAAAGCTTGAATAAAATAACAAGTTATGTTTCCGTTTGTCAACAACTACAAAATTAATTGGAGTAGCAGCAATGGTGACATTATCATGTTCCAATGAAATTCTGTTTACAATGTCAACATGATCCTTTTTAATCAATAAAATATGTACCTCCACTTTACCTTCACTGGTGGTCAGAGCCAAACACCTATTTGATATCATGTGACACATTTGAGTGTAATTGTTTCCGACGTCTATTAAATCACCTTTAATTAATTGTGGACAGGTAATATACTGAAGTTTCCTGTCCTCACTAAAAAGGACAAGAAATCTGTTTGAATCCATTCTACAAAAGACAGAAGGCTGGAGTTTAAATGTTAAACATTTTCCACCAAACTGTTGCCCTTCGTCAGTAACTAATATAGCTTTTAGATCCCGATATATAATTACTATTGAAGAGGCTGACATAGGTAGAATCGTTGTAATGTTGGAGGGATCATCAATATGGATTTGGTTTATTAAGCTCGGGATATGGTCTTGGTGATGGTAAGACAGCTTAGGCCAAAAATCTTCATTTGTCCTAATAATATGCACAAGACCAAAACGGTCAATCAAGTAAATATTATCTGTGCCCACACAAATATATCGAGCTTTTATCCCAATTTCTCTTTGTGACACAGAACCGTTCGGTGAAATCCTGTAAATTACATTTCCATGCACAGCGTAAGAATAATTTCGATATACATTGAGGTCTATTGGAATATCGATGGAATGGGTCTTCAACTGAAACAAGTGTCTGCCATCTATTGTGTAACAGCTAATTCTATTTATATTTGCCAAGGCTACTAAGATATGATACTGTGGACCAACTGCTATTTTTCCAACTATTTCTTTCATACTAAATTTTTCTTCAACTTTATTTGTATCCCAGTCTATGAGATATATTGTCTTACTAAACATTTCAGTACCTACAAATGTAGAATGTTTGAAATAAGAAATTGTAAAGAAACTATAATCCAGAGATTTTATGTGGAAACTTGTTGGATTAATGAAAACTATTTTCTTACGGAATGGAATTGTGGCTAAAACAGTGTCTTCACCAATTGTTGTCATGTCTGTGACATTAGAAGAACAATGAAAATCAAAATCACCGCCTGTTGTGGCACAACTTATCCTCAAATCTGTTGAATAGGTTACGATTCCATTGCGGATTTCAACGATTCTTAAAACTGTGTTCATGCTCTTGGAATCATTATCAGAGTCTTTGGGCTGCAATATTTTGGACACAGCTGAGCAACGGGGACGGAATTTAGATGAATGCGACTTCATAATACTTTTACCATCAAGACGTGGTATCTGCATGTAGTGATCGTCAATTGAACTTGGTTCATCTGAATAACAATAACAACAGAAATAAAATTATATTAAATTTCCAAAAGACATGAATGGGTTATATTAATTTGTAACAACAACTTCCTACATAATTCAAGTCACAAAAAATCAAATCTTCCCAATTTAACTAAAACATTGCACAACATTCCTAAAACACCATTTTGAAGACACTTTCCATTTCATTTCTTGTAGATAAACAAGGAAATAGCGACATCAGTGGGGTTACAGGCTGAAAACACTGATATACACCAGTGGAGTTTAGAACTGAAGAGCGATATCTGTGATGTTCTGGCAATGTATACCTTGACTACTTTAATTGTGGTCTACAGATGTACAACCACATGCTGTACAATGAGGAGATATCATATTGTAACCTGACTGCTACTACACTCTACCCCAAAAAACAAAAGTTAACTGTGTGATGTTTAAAAAGATGGAAGAATTGAATATTTGACGGGTTAGATCTGTGTGTTTTTCACTGAGGCTGTGACCAGCTGTGTATTGTTATATATATATATATATATATATACATAAAAGACCTGAGTAGCAATTACACAACCAGTGGTAAGATTTCTGATCTCTCTCTCTCTCTCTCCCTGACCACATGATAAACATTAGAAATTAGATAAGCCCCAGCACCAACTCTATCAATGAATGAAGTAAATAAAAATCGAGTAAACAAAACAGAAATTGCCTTTTTCCGATTTAGAGAAAACAATTAATTGTTGATAATTAATAGTCAATAACTTGCTGTACTCCATTTTCTTAATTGCTGAGATAATTCTAAATGCTCTGACTTTAAATACCAATTAGTGTTATACAAATATACAGATATATAGGAAACTATCGACAGCAATATAAAACCTTGTAATTACCCATGTGATCTTTTAGCAATTACTAGTGTTTACAGCCACCCAGAAACCTGTAATTATCCATTATCTCAGATGAGAGTTTGTCAGTGGAACTCCTACTTCAACATGTATGACTTTGATGTTTTTGTAAGTAATGCTGTCTTTAATTAGCAGCCATTGCTACCATCATCACTACATTGTCATCATTTAACGTCCATTTTCCATTCTGGCAGGGTTTGTACGTTTTGTCAGGGCCTGGCTAGGGAGAAGAATGCACCAGGCTTCACTGTCTGATTTGGCAGGATTTTACAGATGGATACTTTTCCTAACACCAACAAACTTACAGTGTGATCTGGATCCACAAGCATTGGTGGGGGTCACCAAAGAACTTGATTGAAACATGTGTCTTGTAGAAGAGATACATGGTTACCCAGTGAGAGGGGGAGGGCAAGAGAAAGAGTGAGAGTGAGTAACCAAGAAATGTTAATAAATCATTAAGCACTCTGTGACCTCACAAACTATTCAGACTCAGTCTCCATCATTTACTGTTGTCATCCTCCACCTCTCCCTCCAATCACTTTTTTTTATCCTTTCAGTCTTTGCATTCTGATTCTCCTTCTGTAATCCCTTCTTCTCTCCTCCTAAACATGTCACTTTCAGTGAACCAACACATCATAGAGTAGTGAGGACTTTCTAATATCATGGAATGTGACGCAACCTAACTACTGCTGGTGCTATGATCAAATGCTTCCACTACACACTGGAGGTGGTCGTTGGATGAGAGTTGACACCGTAAGTTTGAGAGGGAGGTTGAATCTTGCCGAGGACATGGTAATCTCTTGTAGTTCTTGTGTCACAATGAAATGCATCCAGGACCTTTATAAAGTGGTTGGTGATAAGAAGAGCATACCACCATAAAAAGGCTGGAATGTTTAAGTGAGATGTAATCCTTAAGCAATCAATATGGATAGTTCACTGTTAATAAGAAATGGCTTGGACAGTGACCACCCATCCAGTACATGGGAGCATAGAGAGCAGATGATAAAGGATGAGGATGATTGTACTGAAACTTGCAGAGAGCATTCTTCTTGAAAGCAAGCGAGAAAGAGAGATAGATAGATAGATAGATAGAGAGAGAGAGAGAGAGAGAGAGAGAGAGAGAGAGAGT